>NC_048413.1:13531820-13566301 GCF_013103735.1 Etheostoma cragini
AAGAAAGTACTGGCAAGCTTAACAATTGGTTCTGCGCAGATAGAACAAAACTCCTTATCTGTAAATATTTAAAAAAATTGTTTTCTTGGAATATTGTAGTTATAGATAACTGCTCAAACGACATCAACGTTCCTTCCCAAAACAGATCACTAATTTTGCTTATTCCTTTATCAGCCCACAACCGAAATCCTGAGTCCTTCGTGCCTGGTTTGAATAATGTGTTGCCCCAAATGGGGCTAAACTGGGATAGAGAGTCCGCTATTTTCATGTACTCTTTAGCTTCAAACCATACTTTAATCATATTCCTAACAATGGGGTGCGTGGTGAGTGTTTTCAATTGTTTGCACTTATCTGAGTATAAATACAAGTTTAATGGCAATGTTAAATCACAAGACTCCATATCCACCCATGATGGTTTTTCTTCAGAGGAAAAATAAAACATCATTGTCCTCAGTTGTGCAGCTAAATAGTACCAATACAGGTTGGGACATTTCAACCCTCCCATATCAAATGGAAGATAAAGAAGAGATAGACGAACTCGGGGGCTTTTCAGTAATGTGAGTTTTAAACACATAGGATTTACTGGGTTGATGGTGCGAAACCACTGCAATCCTGCTAAGCTCCTCTGTTCCACTCTGTGTGGCAACTTGCAGTAGACATCTGACAGACAGCAGGGCTGGTGCTGGCCTACAGGGCTTAGTTACAGCCATAAACAAGGAACCCAGAACTCATCTACTTCCACACAGTAGCCGCTATCTGCTACTTCAAAACAGCATCTGCTAAAACTATTACAACTCCATGGTGAAGGATGGATAGAATAAGGTGAAAAGGGAACAGAAAAAGTATAGAATGAAGAGAGAAATGAACAAGAAGACATTTCAGGTCTTTCATAAAGGGATAAAGGAATCTTTTAAAATCATAAACACATTAAAGAAAATTTAGTGATGTGTTGGACTTGGGAAAATGTTTTGTTTGGTAATGTGGAGCAAAAAAAGCACTTAAGCAATTTAGGGTTTTAAAATATCTCTGGTAAAAACAAGTGACCGAAGATGGAGCAACATCTTGTAGCATAGCAGTATTGCAGACTGATTTCATGAAATGGGGTATGTATGACTAGCCAATTTGTAAGCCATTATTGATGTGTTATCAAGACGCATACTCTCTTTTTAGTATGATTATTGATGCCAGTCACTTACATTACCTTGCGATAGCAAGTGTAAATTTACACTGTGGCGAGTAGTACAACATGGCGATAATCCGCATAGGCAGGTTGGTCGGGGTGGGGGATGGGTAAATTGCAGGATTTTCACCCGGGAGATCATGTCTTGTGTGTCACGTTTCCTTCGTGTTTCGCATGTCACGTTTCCTAAACTCAATCATCGTTTTTTGTAGTTATTTATTTATTTTTAAAGCCTACTGGTTCTTCTTTTCCTAAACTGTCACTTTTCCCAAAGTCATCCATCGCTTTCTAATCGCGATAACACAAAGAAGACTAGACTAGAAGACTATATGCCACTGGAGTCAAGGAACTAATAAAAGCCTTAAATATTTTCAAAGAATACTTCATGCAGCTGGTCCATTAGCATCCCCGTTTCTTCTAGTGATAATTAGCTGCTGTTAGCATGCATACAAAGTACACTAAGATAGTAAACACAGTAACATTATATGTATACCTGCTAAACATCAGCATGTTAGCTGTGTCTTTGTGAGCATCTCAGCATTTAGCTTCAGGCATTACTTGTTATTCTTCCCCGTGAATTATTTCCACTTTAGTGACCAAACTATTTACTAAATGGCAGGATAGTAAAGACAGTAAAGGCAGACAGTAACCTCAGTAGGGACCCAGTCATGTAACTATTTTCTGGTTGGTTTTTTTATCACTCACCCACACTCACGCCATTATTTAACCAGTATTATTGGATAATTGCAGTGTGTTACAACTTGGCTCTGAAATTTATGTTTTTCTTTGTTAATTTCTGGGATCTGGGAATGCAACAAAGAAGTTTGACAATGCTGCAACAATTTAGGTTTTAATAACTAGGTTAGCAAACTTTATTTAGAAGATAAAAGAATGACAAAAGTTAAGATGATCATTTAAATTGTCAGTTGAAAACATGCGTCAGAGTTTTAAATGATGACTTCATAGTTCAACTTTGACCTACCGTTTTTGCTTAGAAGTGCGCACACACAGTTTTCCTTTGTAATGAGGGACTATTACCAACTTTTTTTGGTGGGCTCACATTCATTCGTGAAAATAAGTATCAAGATGTATTTATTTGGAATCATACTTTAAAAAGCCAGCTGTGTTTAAGTAGAAGGGAGCGATGGGATGTTTTCTGTCAGAACATAGCAGTTTCGAAATAACAACCTTTTGAATAAAATGTTGAAATATTGTCTCTTGAGCCATTATTCACATCTAAGTCCATAGTGCTGTTCAAAATTGAATACATCATTTTTTTGTATTCCAAAAAACTGTCACTTCTGGACTTCAGATGGTTGGGGGACCAAAATATATGTGCACAACATTCAAAAAGCTACTCTTTCTGCAGTTTTCTGAGGTCAAAGTGCAGGAAACCGTGCCTCATGAGAGGAAATTGGTGTATAATTGTCTACTTAAAGAACATCTCACAAACAAAAAGCCTAGTGATAACATTAAAAGAATTTCTAACAGTTTTCAATCCTGTGAGAAAAATGCTCTTCAAGTTTCATTGCATTTGGCACCTCATTTGACATTGAGATAGATCTTGACAGATGTTCCCTTCAAAAACATCTGTCTGGGTTTGGTCTGAGTTATTAGATGTGCTTCTCATCGGGTGGGAAAGGCAGGATCAAACACTTGTGAGTATTGTATACACTAAAGACTGAGAGGTGGGGTGCTTGAAAAAAACTAAACCAACTCTCATGTCTTTATCACCACAAACTTTGACAAGATGCTACTCACCCCGTTGAATGTAGAGGGAAGGAAACATCAGCAGAATGGAATGAAGCACCTAATTGATCCTGAATGACTGGAAATGATGTGGAACCCAGTCTCACTCCGAACTGTGGTTTCCATTTTAGGTACGAGTTCCCAAAATTAGGGGAGTAGTTACATTTTCAAAAAGTGTGTGTGTGTGTGTGTGTGTGTGTGTGTGTGTGTGTGTGTGTGTGTGTGTGTGTGTGTGTGTGTGTGTGTGTGTGTGTGTGTGTGTGTGTGTGTGTGTGTGTGTGTGTGTGTGTGTGTGTGTGTGTGTGTGTGTGTGTGTGTGTGTGTGTGTGTGTGTGTGTGTGTGTGTGTGTGTGTGTGTGTGTGTGTGTGTGTGTGTGTGTGTGTGTGTGAGAGATATACTACTCTTGGGTGGTTAGAGCTTGGCAGACACGCCCTGTCTCCGTGCCAGACACTTCTCTAATTATTGCAGGTCACTGGAGTTAGATGGCTGCTCTCTAAGCCTCTTTAACTGGTAAAAGATGTAACGGCTTCACCCTCCGTTCGGCACAGAGCTCCATCACCTAACTCAAAGATGAGGACTGTTTCATAATCATTTCATTATGGAACACAAAGATTTCAATATCCTGTTTCTACGCAATGACGGTGGAACTTCTTACCATGTTACACTGAACGTTGCAGTAAGTATTTCCAGCCCATTTTTACGGCCAAGCTTAACTTTCACAGTAATTGCTGCGGTGTTCTTTTTCCCATGCTCTTTGCCATATAGCACATTCTTATTAGGCAAAGACCAAGTTCTATGCTTGATTTGCTGTGATAAAAGGTATTTACTTTATCTCACAGTTCATAGAAATGGACTAGAAGCTCTGCTTTTTCAACTTTTCAGCAATGGCAGCCTTAAATTGGGGAGACCACACATACACACACACACACACACACACACACACACATAAACTTCATGTTCTGAGTCTCCTAGCAGTTTGCTAAACCCATTGGGGCCACATGAGACTGCGTCTCGTCACCTTGTGACCACACTGCCTACATGTTTCCACCCTTCACCAATCCTCCAACAACTGCAAAGCTGCATTTTACAACCAAACCACTCCATCCATACAAACTCAACACCAAAGAAATGTGAGACTGAAATACTAAGAAGCATTATGTAATGCGTAGCCAGCAATCTTACCATTTGTAATTGTAAATGGGCATTTTTGCAATGCCTCAGATGTCAGTAGACCAGTTAGTAGACCACTCTGCAGTCAGCTAGAGTTCACCATGAGTTAGTTTTATGGCTGTAGATGGCTACTGTGGTGAATAGCACAGACAATGAAGAGCAATCTGGCCAAGAATGTGTGGTCATGCATGCCATTTTAGAGTCAAGCCTTTTTGCCTGTGGAAACAATTTAAAATATTTTACCAACTTCCAGTGCTTTCATCTCCACAATCTTGACTAGCATGCAGCACTAGATTTTTGTAGAATGACATCACCACAGACCAAACCACATACAACGTGTGTGTGTGTGTGTGTGTGAAAGAGAGGGATGGAAATAGAAGTGCGATGAACAATAATTATGTACGAGTGTGAGTCAGTATTTAAATGACATCATCAGCACCAGTATCCTGGAGTACAATAAAGACGTGGACACACCTGAAGTCTTTCTTGACCTTCTCAGATGACGCACAAACTAAGTTTTAGCAGAGCTTCAGATATATAAATATAATTTGAAGATTTAGCTTCTGTCTAGTGCGAACCAACCTTCAAAAAGCACTTCTAGATCTCACATGGATTTTTATCCTTTGGTAGATTTTATTGCTGGTGAGATCAGAGCACAGGGTCAGCTCTTTAGCAGCATCCCAGGCACTAGTTAATCACTCTCTCTCTTGCTTAAGCTCACATTTGTTGGCCAAAACTGGCTTGTCGAATTCAGAATCCCAGAGGGATGAGATGAAATGAGCTTCATCGTCCCCAACTGGGGTCTCAAAACATGGACAAGATGCAAGAATGACGTTTCAACCTTAAGATCCTCTTATGCACATTCTGGTTGCATGCAGTGTTGCGTACAAATGAGCTTAAAGCATGAACATAACCTAAAGAAAACATTAATAAATCAACAGCAAAATAAATGTCCGTCAGCAGGTCCAAATCACATCTGGCCTATGATGAACTGTCTCATACTTTTTAATGTAGGTCTACGGTATAAACATCTTAATTCAATGAAAAACTAGGGGCTATATTTCAACAAAGTAATTGTATAGTCCCAAAAGACAGAAAATAGTAAATGAAGTTCAGTCCACATCAACCTGACAAAACAGTGTCGGAATGAAAAATGTTCTGTTTGCATTACATCCTGCGACTGATGATGTCACGTGTTCCCGCTGCCACGTCGATGGTCTGCAGAATGTCGGCCACATGTCGGGCGGAGGGCATGGGGTACAGTGAACAGCCTTGAACAGCCTTTTTATTTTTTTGTTTCTTAAGAGATGCTTATTGTAGCAAAAACTTCCCACTGTGTGTTGCCATCGGGGGTTACCTCTGGTTTACATCTTGACTGGAAAAAGGAGCTAGAAGAAAAGGAAGAAATATAGACTGAGTGACTGGTAGCCTCAGAAGACAGACAAAAAGAAACACTTTAGGAAAGAATTACATGGCACAGAGACAAGGCGGCCATTAAAACCACTTGACAATCCCACTGATTGATTTCACCACTTCAGAGATGGCACTGAGTCTGCATCTGGCAGTATGTAAGTGCAGGATAAAACACGGCGACCAACAGCTATTTTAAGCCAGCTTCCAGCTTCTTCTGAAACTGCTGAAGAGTGTTGAAGGGAAGTGGCAAACAAAAACAGAGTGATGGGTCTGCGCTGTCAAACTGTTTAAAAACCCCAATTACAGCTAAGTGTCTACAGATACACACACCTACAGACACACTCAGACAATTGGTGTCCAAACTATACAACTAATCAGCATTGCTTCAGTGTGTAACCAGAGATGAATGGTGAGAGTCCATTGCTGTCAAACATTCCATGCTCTGCAGGAAACCGTATGGACTCCATTGGCACTTGCCCTACCATACGAGTGCTTACAGTATCACAGAGCTGCAAAAAGAATACATGTTACTCAAGATCAGCTTTGTTTTGTTTTTTTTTGTCTTTGACTAGCTCCAGCGTTTACCTGGAGGTTGACACGTTGCAGCGTAAAGGGTGGGCTGAGCCTCAGTAATGGGCCAGGGGTGGCAGGAAATTGCTGCCTTTGTTTGGAACAACGTCATGGTTGCCATGTCTTTGTTCCACTGTCTGCTCTTTTCAGCGTCAATCTGCTGGCTCACTCTTGAAACAGATTGTTTGACAAAAGAAAAGTGTTAAAGAATCCCAAATGTTACTCTCTCTGCATGTGTTTGTAGCGTTAGATTCCGAGCTAAAGGTCTAATGTAATGTGTCAGAGGTTTAAAAAAGAAGTACCAGACAGCCTCCTGCCTTGTTGACCTTTTCCTGTGGCCCAATCTCTCTCACAGGAAGCATTTAGTTCTTTGAAATTTGTTAGCTGTCCTATTTCGAGCCATAGAATTCCTTCCTGATCACCAATTTTTCTTGTGTAAAACGCCCGAGCAATTGAAGTGGAACTACAACATGACTTTGAAAAGACTTGAAAGTGTCGTATTAGAGTATCTTCATATGTAAGCTAGCATGACACCGTAACCATTTCCGTCATGGTAGAGTGCCTAGCAAGTTTCAGAGCTAGATTCAACGAACTGATTAATGCATTTTGAAGGTGTTCAGGCCTGGTGAGTGTGATTGCATCACACTTTGTCTAGTCCAACTCTTTCCTGCCTTGCCAATCCCTCCATGAGCTTTTTCCACCACACTAAAGACACAATGATTTTAACCCCTGGCCCTGACTGATTGTGACCAGGTGGTCTCCATCGCCAGTCTGCAGGAGGGATTGTGTGCTTGTGCGTGTGTGTGTGTGTGTGTGTGTGTGTGTGTGTGTGTGTGTGTGTGTGTGTGTGTGTGTGTGTGTGTGTGTGTGTGTGTGTGTGTGTGTGTGTGTGTGTGTGTGTGTGTGTGTGTGTGTGTGTGTGTGTGTGTTTGTGTGTGAGAGAAAGAGCTTGCGCACACATGTAGATGATTCACAAAGAATAATCAAATGGAAAACCACCAACTTTCACTACATACACCCACTTCGACAGACGCAGATGTGATTTGGGAAGCTCACAGGACAGATATATTTGTGGGGTTGTGTGAAAGACAGAGGGAAAGAGGCCCTACAAAGTATCCACAGGTGTCTATAGCCAATAACATGTGATTATAGTTTTGCGTCACACAAGTATGTAAGCGTATTCCTTATGTCTGTGGTTGGGTAGGCAGTCGTGGAAAATTACTGCTACAATGTTCTCAGAGGCAATCAATTAAACAAAGCTTAACAAGTGCTGTCATACATCTTGAATGGGTAACTCATTGTTACCAGACACTCGCAATTATATTATGTCAATGCATACATAGATTTGGCAATGATGTTCCTTTCTTGACCTTATTCAAAGAAGCAAAGGTGTTTGTGTACTTTAAGTGGAGGAGAGGGGGTCTTGTGCATGTTTCCTTTCTCATGATTCATGTTTCGTCTACACCAAAGATAAAACTGGAGTCTCTAGTTACGATTTAGCTATATAACAATATTCTTGTCTATGTCAGAAACCCTGGCGTGCTGGAGTCTAAACAAGTAATTCAGCATGTAAAGTTTTCCCGACTCTGTTAAAAGTTCTTCCGCCTAATCTTGAATGTGGAATTTATGATCTGACTGGACTAAAACACACTCTACGACTTTTGCCTACAAACCAGCTTTACAAACCTTTTCAGTGAAACTGTGTTGCTAAAAAGAACTATTGGGTCCAGTATACTTCCTGTTAGATTGCCAAACAATCTAACAGCAAGTGTTTGCATTAGAGATGTCGGAACATGTATACAGAACTCTTAGAGCGTACGGTGATGTTTTTCCAGGGTCAGTTTCCTAATCTGGCTGCAAAAATGTTGCCAAAAGATGAACAGTGAAGAAATAAAAGTTAAGGCAATTAAAGCGAAAGATAACAGCTAATATTACCCAGTGATTCATCTCTGAGTAGGGTTTTGGCCAGAGAGCACACTTTCATACCAAACATTACTACCAAACACATTCTTATCACATTATGCCTCGTTTTGAATTGAATTCAAAGAAAATATAAGTTGTCGTGGACATTTTTATTCTTATCAGACAGAGATCAAACAATGCAGCAAATGGAACAGCTGATGAAGCTGTGCCACATGTCATATTTAATTGCCGGTCCTGTTAAATGACTGTTCAGAGGCAAAAATGTCTTGTGTGTGTTAAATACCTGTTGCCTCAAATCCTCTCTTCTCAAGGCTCTTCCTTGACTCCTCGGCTCAAATCACCTGACTAAGACTTAAGGAGAGGAATTGGGGACAGACCAATTGGGAAAGGGCTTATGCAGACTGTGTGCGCTTGAGCAAGACAGACTCTAATAGGTGGTAATTGTCATGTCCCCCCTTTATTTTTAATGATGTCAGGGTTATTACAAGAGAGCCACCGAAGCCCTTGGTTTTAGGTTGCATCTGTGTGTCTTCTTGTTCAGATAAGTGTGACCAAGAGCAGTGACATATGCTGAATAAAATATCATCCACATATGGATACACAGACGTGCTCGCACACGGTGACACAAGCACACAAAAGCAATGTTGCTCATGCAGGTCTCGGCTGCAGTAACTTGCCAAAGTTCATCAATCACATTTGTAATAGACTGTTGATTAGTGTTCCTTGATGTTTCTTTAAACACATGGGTGCATGCCCTCATGAGACACACACACACACACACACATACACATACACATACACACACACACACACACACACACAACCACCTTGACACATGCTAAATAAACCATTGGACTCTAGTAAACCAATCCTGCCTACATATGCTGAGCACAGCATGGGCAGCACAATGCATTGTAGTGCTGCATGACATTCAGCTGGCTTGAGTTTCAATTTAGAAACCATAACTCAGGTTGGAGGCGGGGGACGGGGGGAGTACTGCTGTTTTCCCTGTTAATCTAAATCGCATGGATTTTTGTCACCACTGATTTTTCTGCCAGCAACAATATTGTTTATCCAGAAAGCCCATTTGACTCAAGCGCCAGAAAACATTGAGAAAAGCATACTGTTTGATATGCCAGGTGATGTGTTGAAGTTGCATAAGAACTTTGGAGTGCAGACTCAAACACACCCGGTCCCATCTGGAGGAATGTTGCTGGAGGTGAGGGGAGATGATGAGGGTTTGCAAGGCAAAAGTGAATATAAACATGGTCCATAATGACAAGTTATGAGAATTTTTTTTTTTTTAAAGCAGCCCCACCTTTTGCTTTTTGTTCAGTTTGGTTCATTACATTTTAATTGCATAAATAAACTGTTTACAAGGCACAATTATGCATTACAATGAAACCCCAAAGAGTTTGTCTGTATCGCTCATCATACTTTTATGAACCCAGACTGTGTCCAAATGGTTTTAACACCTCTGTAATGAACGTGCAGGCTGTCATGCTTTACCATAAGGCTTTCAGGCATGATTAGTGGGGATACAGAATACTACAATACTATTGACACAGAGGGGATCTTGTAAAGCTGAGAGGCTACAAGGCCTGCTTAGCTACACTGCCATTACTGCCCAATTTAGCTAAACAAGCAGAACTGTGTCAAACCTCACTGCTTTGTGGGTACTATAAATGGAAATTCTACAGTGGAGACTTGCTACTAAAACCAAATTCCTGCGGCCCAATGTAAATGGCTTTGATGGTAATATAATTACTTGCAATTGATATGTTGTGATTGCTTGTTAGGAGTTCAGGTTAATTTATGTAACATTATATTTCTACCATGTAAACGTTCCCAGGGTATAATCACAGTTTATCCTTTACCTTTCAGAAACGTGCTACAATGTGAGTGAATGATTGTCTGCATGCATGTAACCGAGCATGCATATATAGAAGGCTAGATGCTGCTGCTGCTGACTGAAACCATGATGTTAAGGTCTCACATAATGAGCTGTTGTGTTTTTCATTAATTTACCTCATAAAGAAAAGAACTGGACCACCACAGATCCCATCATGCTGCTCCGTGTTAGTAAGCTACTTTCTAAACCATTAAGTTAACATGTTGCTTTTTAAGTGCTTGGTGCAAAATCAAATGTGTAAAGCCGACTTCTGGGCTGCAAAAAAATATTGATAAGAATTAAAACGGACGAAAATCCTCTTGATCGGTTATAGTAATTTTCTGAATTGACAGCTGTGTGCAGATAAGAAGCACAGCTCCAAACACAGGTGCTCGTTTGGTGTCTCTGACTCCGCGACATAGTGGTGTAAGCTGCCCCCAGAGAGACCTCTGGGCCTGACCCTGTATGATTTATCTTTTACGCACATGCATGCACGCAAACATGTGTACACAGCATCTTGCATTTGAGGTTTCCACTTGATTGCTGTCCAAACTTTTTTATGGATGCATGGGTGATTTAAGAGTCTAGAGGAATCATAGTACATAACTCAGTCACAAATTAAGTTCTTAGGAGTTCTTTGGGACTCTTCGTGATCCTTTTGATACTCCCGTCAGTCCTTAAAAGACCATTTAGGTCTTAGTTTATTAGAATGGTATGCACCAGCAGACTTGCCTTCAACTTTGCACTAAGTGCACAGGTTTCTCGATTGCTTTATAAGGCAGGGAAAAACCTGTTTATGCCTTGTTTATGATTTAGGAGTTGGGTGGAGGTAGTGACGAATTTAGTGGATTCTTTGAGATAAACACCATGTATACCAATATGTCGATGACCAACAGATATATTTTAATTCAAAATGCATTCTTTGCTTGTAGTTTTATAGGTATCACTGTGTTTCACACTGTGTGACTCATGGATGCCAACATCAAAACACTGTAGGAAAAAAGCAGTTCTCCCTCTGATGGGTACAGTAAAGGATATGCTGTACTGTATATGCTGTATGATTGCACACAAATTGGGTTTGTGTCGGAACAAACAAGCGTTGATTATCTGTTTACATGTCCGATGGAGGAAGCCAGCACTTAAGATTCCTTTCTTGCATCAACAATTGGGGCCAAGGCAGTCCTTTTAGATTCATAAAGCCAAAGTACAAAACAGACGCATCCTTTGGCAGAAATTCCACCTGCTTGGAAGGCAATTCTGCCTGTGTTTGAACTATAAAAATTCCTACCATTGCTCCAGAACACAGTAGGCCCCCAGGGTCCACTTTTATAACACATCCAACCTGAACTTGCTCTGACTCAGGAATTTTATTAAAAACCTTTTACACACGCGATGAGAAATTGCTGAGAAAGAAAAATCCACAAACTAAAAGGAAAGAAGCAGAAACAGATGCAGAAAGAGAGCGATACAATTAAAATGTGATAATGAGTGAGAGAAGGAAAAGCTGCAATTATGTTTACTTCTTATGCGCTGGAGATCAGAGCTTAAATGTCTCTCGTGCTAAACCTGAGGCTTTATTTAACCAGCCTAAATGTTGTATTGCAGCATTGAGTAGAGGGTCTAATCTTAGCCATAACCATATCTTGAACTATAGTTGACAGTCTAAAAATATAGTTTCTGTCTGTGATTTGTGAATTCACTTACAGGCTATAACACCTCCCTTCCACAAAGGGTTTCCTTATTTTTTGTCATATACATAATGTTACAATGTCGGATGTTCATGCTAAATGTGGTCAAAGTTTAAAATAATGCAGTGAGCCAACGTAAAAGTAAACCCTGTGAGCAATAATCTCAGGTTTCAGACTGTTCCTAAACACTCAATTTCCAACAGTTTAGACATCAGATGTCAACTTGTGCCAGATTTCTTAATATGGCCATCTGCTCCCGGCCTGGTACTGGAGTGTTTACATTACATACACTTCTACACGTAGCTACATGCTAATGTCAGGAGTAATTTTTTTGCAGGGGTTAATTTCTCCCCAATTTCAGGTCACATTCCTGCTGAAACATGTCTGGTTGTTGGTTTTAAAGCCTTTTATCTGTGATTTTTTTCAAGATAGAAATTTCTGCTATACTCTTACAATACAGAGACACCAAAAGAGCTGATGCGGGGGCCCCGGAAATGTTGACCAATAAGTGCAGACAGGGCCTTTTTTCGGCAACGGGCTTAAAGAGACCGGAGCTGTACCAGATCAACTTAGACAGTATGTGAATACAGGTGCAGCAACCATGGACAGTGTGAGAAAAATTAAGTTAAGCGGCGGTGTGGAATTGGGTGCATGTTCTGTTTACACACACAACTCTGCGCGCACACAGATGATAGATGAGGCTCCTGATGTAGAGGATTTGACATATGAAAAGAGCACAAGCTCAACCCCAACCCACCTGACCCCCTGTCTATCTCTACCTGTCTGTTGAAACAAGATTTTCTTTGGAGAGAGATGCAGAGAAAAAGGCAGAAAGAGGGGAGCAAGATTCTGTATACCAATCTATTACAAACGGTGTACTCCCTGCCCACTGTCCTTTCACATGCCCACCCCCCTTCTACCGCACCCATCTCACCCAGGACGGGGATCAGGTGTCTCCCTTTGATGTCTAGAATGGGATCAAACAGGATGTATGCATTTGATAGGGCAGCCCCACTGCCACAAGCACCCTTAATGGAGCAGTAGCATGACTGAGATCTGGGCCAAACAGTGTGTTTAAAGAGAAGAATGAGAGATGGAAATTTACAACTACATGCTGTACAATGGGGCTGCTAGTTTGTGCTCTGAGTGTCTGGGGTATATTTCAGAGCTAATAGGCTGACAGGGAGGCGGTTTGCTTCTCTTTAGCTTAACATTAGTGTCAAAGCTGAACTTGCAGACACATCTGGAGCGTATTGGCTATTCGTGGATTTCACAGTGTAGAGACATTCAAGGAATGCATTAAAAGAGCAAAATACAAAAAGACAATCTTCAAATTGGGAAAAGTTCCAAATCTCCACATAGTGAAAGAATTTGAAGTTATTTTGCACAGAAAGTTGATAATAAACTTTGGATTAACCTGTATCATCACAAACCCCCTAAAGTCTTTGGCCAGTCAGCCAGCCAGCCTCATAGCTCAAAGCAAATCAGTTAGGCTTTGTTTGGAGTTGTATGAATGCAAGCCATCAGGGGGACATGGGTGGCATTGGCAGTGGCCAAAAAGCTACATAACCATATTTTGAAATGCATGTTGTTTCTGTTCAAGTCTCTCTGCTGCTCGCAGTAATAGTTTTCAATTTGTGTTCTGGGGATTTTCCTTTTTTTTTTTTGCTGAACTAATGGTTCTGCTAGTCTACCTTGGAATTTAGTTTTTGTTGTGTGGTCAATTACAGTGGCATGTTGTTTTCCCAAATTATAGCTGTAGAAAGATGAAGAGATACAGACAGCTCATATTCTGTGTGTATGTATGTAGAGAAATATTGTTCTACCCAGCGGGAGTTGGACTGAAAAATGTATACGTGTTTCGTTCTTTTGCAAGACTGTCAAAGATCAACTTTTTAAATCTAATTCATTGGTGGTGTGTTGTTTTTTCATTTTATTTATTTGAATTTTATTGTTTGCAGCAGTGGTACTCAAGTTTTATTTCAGACTTCATCTTCAGAACACAAGACAAAATAAGGGTTTACTTGCTAAATGTAATGTGCAAAATAATTATTTTTTTCGATAACATTGTTTTGTGATCTTTAGGAGACAAAATAAATAGTAACACTTGTGGGGACTATATTCTTGTCTTCATATGGAAGACAAGTCTCCACATGATGACGCGTACACCTTTTGTCCCCACAATATAAAGAATTGCACACACTCACACACAGTCTTCTTAGAAATGCGATTGAAAGTGTCATGGCAAGATGCCAGATAACCTAAAGGTGTTTCTGTTTTTTAACCTAGCACAGGTCACATTCATACAGTGTTTCTTCCTTCTTTTTCCTACGCATGTGAATTCTTATGTTTGACAAATGTTGCAAAAGAGGGGGCTGGGAAGTATTGTAATATGATAACTGAAAAGATAATTGTCATGTTGAGACTTTTTACACAAAGTGAACAGACTCTGAGCAGCAGTTTACCTGACTTATTTTTACAGACTACACACACACACACACACACACACACACACACACGAACAGACCATAATAGTGCTTTAGACTGCACACAGAGTGCAAGCTGCAGACAAGTTCTCACATTTCCCAAATGCTTACATTCCACTTGCTAGCTCGTTCTGCCCCAGTCTCAGTGTCAGTCTCCTGAGTTTACACAGTAAGACAACCAAGCCGTGGGATGACAAGGTGACATCCAAGGCTTTACAGCTCTGATGGATACTTACACAGAGATGTATCACATGGTATTTGGGTCTCTGGACATACACAAGCTGGGAAATCTTACTAAGACGAACACTTTGAGGGAGCAGAGACAAGGGAGACTTTAAAGCAATAAAGAGTCACGATGGAATTCACGTGACTGGGCCGATTCACCAAAGATCAGAATAACCTCTCTAAGCGACCAGTGTTGCTGTTAAATCTACCCTTATTTCCCAGCCAGCAAGGCCAACTGCCCACAGACTTGTTTCATAAAGATGACAGCGCTCTAATTCACTATGTATACATGCAGAAAGTACACATGTATTATACAATAAATCCCTCCTCACCTAGCTATTAACATGGGCTTTTTTTCCGCAGTGGCCTTTCAGCCTGTCAGGTCAGGCAAAATATACTGTTTGCATTATAGGGTACGTTTGGCTATTAAAGCGGAAGAGGAAGTTCCGGCTCTGACGTACAGTAAAAGTGCACACAATAAACGGATAAAGTGTTTGCATGTGTGTGTTTACTATCTATTCATCAATCTCAACTTCTCATTTGTCATATTTAACCCTGACATATTTGCATCCTGTGTGTCTTCCTGTGTGCAGTGAGAATAAATATGGATGATTTCTATCTGCTTATCTTTATGAGGACAATCGGAAATATTTGACTTCACGATTCGGGACATTTTAAGCAGCGAGGACATTTTGGCCAGTACTCACTTCTTCAAAAGACGTGTTTAAATAAGGGTAACATTTAAAGTCAACACTTTTTACATAGTTTACATACTTTTACATTTACATACTTGTCCTTTAATGTTTCCATTTTGCGCTACTTTCTTCTGCTCTACATTTCAGAGTATGATATTGTACTTTACAGCTAGCATATGAATTTAGTGTACTGAAGTTACTAGTTTGATGACAGTTTTAGATGTGACATTTAATGAGCTTGGACTGCATGGTGCATTGCTTTAGGGAAAAGTACCGAATAGTGTATAAAGTAGTTACAATGAGCTCCACCTCACTCGTCTAGAACAGTAAAAGGCTGCTCACACTTTAATGCATCATTAATAAAAAATCCTTTTCTGCTCCATAGGGGCGGGAATAACCAGAGTCCTCGCGATATGATATCATCTCTATACTTATGTCTCGATACAAAAATGTATTACTTTTTTTCGAACTTTAAAATTTTCCCAATTTCAAATTAGGTCCTCAAAGAAAAACTTTGTCAACATCTGTTTTTATCTAAAGAGATACATGTTTGTTCATCACACATACATTTTATTGCTCCAAAATGGGATGGTCATGCAGACAAACTGACCAACACATGCATAATAATAGATTGATACTTGCCGTCTGTGTTTTGATACAGTATTGCTCTGGAAAAATGGCGAAACTACGTTGTATCAATTTTTTTTTTCATGTTTTTTTGCCCCTACTACAGAGTAAGTACTTTTACTTTTGATGCGTTTGAGTACATTCTTGAGTGCATGACTTTTACTTGTAATGGAGTGTTTTTACATTGAGGTATTGCTACTTTTACTGAAGTAAAAGATGTGATACTTCTTCCACCACTCAGTTTTGGCACAGGTTGGGTTAAGGCATATGAAAGTTGGGGTCAGGGGGTTGTCACAAGTATAGATCTGTCTGTGTGTACACATTTGTGTTCTTAACTATGTGGTATGTCCATAAATAATCCATAATAACCTGACAATGAGGATGTTGCTGATAAAGCTTCTACATCATATTTTCAGAGCTTGGGAGAAAACATAGTAGCTTCAGTGTTTGCTGTCCCCAGGTGGTCAATATTATTACTACAGAGAAGTGCAATGAAAACTGATATGCCAATTAAACCCAAAGTGACAACATCTTTTGCAGGAAATATTCATTTTCAGGATTTTATAGAAATATTGTATTCACAATATTTCATTTGTAGACTACATGAATGCTTCAACATATTAAATCATCCATTATCTTGTATTATCAAAATCCACAGTGTCACTTCTACTCCCTGTGTGGTAGTTTGAGACAGACGGCTGTTCACTGCTATCTAGATTAAGCTCCCCTATCTTCATTGATACCCACCACCCCTCCTCTGCTCTCTCGGTCGCCTGGCTCTCTCGGGACCAGCCATGGTGCACTTGTAATGGGCAGCTCTGGAAACCCAAACCCTTATTACCTCCCTCATTACTTTGTGCTTCACAATGGGGACCTGTTTCGTGGCTTTCACCCCTTCCACAGATAACACACACACACACACACACACAAATGCCCCTTATACCCTCGCCCGTCTCTCCCTTTATTCCTGCAGGCTCTCTCTTTCTGGTCCAAGGCTTTGGTGATCAGGTGTCCATGGTTTTTGTCTACTCTTTCATACTGAAGTACAAAGGTGGGCTGTCTCCCACATCTTTCGTTTATTCATCTCTTTAGAAAAACTGAACTCCCTTCACTAATCTTGCTTCTCCTCTCTCACTTATAAAATGTCTTAATTTTTGTTATTTTACAATATTGCTCCTTTTTCTCTGTTTTTATGATGGGAGTAGCCTAGTACAGCACTTTCCACGTCATTTCTTTACTTTTGGTACCCTGTTCAGTTCCCTTCACAGACCACTAGGGGGCAGCAGTGGACGGTATGTCTCAGTAGAAAGTGGTGTCTGCAACAATTCATCTAAGTGTCAGTCTGAGCCTTTGTGGCTTATGAAGCCCTTTTTTTTTGGATGACCATTTAGCTCTGTAGACTGAACTTGTCTTTTCTGGTGACATGCTGTATTTGGCCTAAGTGTTTTAAATGATCTGTTTAGGAAGTTCACTGTGAGTTTCCAGCTGTGTTGTTTAGGGTGGCAGTAACTACAGATGCTGATCTCTCTGAAGTCTCTTTAAGATACTGTGCTAAAAGTTTAGTGAGATAGTTACTGCCTCAAACATAACGTAAATGTACACACGCACACTCCACTCACCATACATCAGTGTGTCAGTCTATCTCCAGGTGGGACACTTCATCAGTGTTCAAAAGTCACACTTATGAAGCAGAACAAACTATAAATATAAATGTGTTAGCTGACTAGGAGTGCTGTTACTTGAGTAGTGAGCATGCTGCTGTGGCCATTAAGACATCGCATCTGATTAAGGTTATTTTAATTTCAAGGTCAAATATGTAGCCTACAATATTTACTTTAATAGATCCAGAAATGACTCCAATGCGTCATCAGATATTAGGGAAACACAAGTTGAAGTACAATCTTTTCTGACAACAATGTTAATGCCAACATTTTCCGTTCCGTGACGGAATTTTTGTTTGTGTTTTTAACTGCCCAGTTTGACAGCCAGGTGGGGTTAATTGCCAGACATAACAGTAAATACCTAAACCCAGCGAGCTACAGCTGTAACGTTAGCAGGCTCCAGCCATGAAAGCAGCAAACAGGCAAGCGGGCCATTGGTTTTTACAAGCCTGTTCAACGGCCGTAGCCGAATTATGAGTTATTTTAATCCAAGAGAGTGGGTTGCATCGGAAAGAGAGGACTGTGAGTTTGCAGTGTGTTTAGCAATTGTTGGAGTAGTGCTGAGCCAATAAAGTGTGTTCAGTGGGGTGGAAAAGGACGGCAACGTAGTGGTATTTACAGCGGTCCCTTTCTAAGATGAGTCAGTTTGGCGTGTGGAGAGGACGGCGAGGTTGTAGTTTTTTTTTTTTCACGGTTCCTCCTGTAATTCTAAGCTGTAGTTGGCGTGAGCACAGGCTTTTATGACTGTCAATAAAGCCAGCATCCAACATTAACTATCCGCTGTGTTGTGGCGTAATGTCTGGCTATGTGAGTCAGGCGTCTAGCAACATTTTTGGATGCTCTGGTCTCAGCCTTGCAACCAACGTGAACTTTGAGTCTGGGGAGGAGGGGGCGTGGGAGACCACTCTCCTGTCTAATTTGTAGCCTACTGCAGTAACTATTTTAAACACTAGCTGTCAGTATTACATATTTCACATTCTAAGCACTGGCTCCTTGGCTTAGAGGCAAAATGACTAAGGCAATGTTAACACTTGGCGTCTTTTTTTAGGCCCCAAGCGTTTTACATTACAGTCCTGGAATGGAGTAAACTGTTTTCAAAAAGGAACGCTTTTTGATCCACCCCTATGCTTAACAGTTAGACAGAGGTTCTTTTCATTGAATTCTGTGCCCTTTCTTCTCCAAACGTACTTTTGCTCATTCCGGCCAAAAAGTTATATTCTAACCTCATCGGTCCACCAAACTTGTTTCCACAATGCATCAGGCTTGTCTCTATGTTCATTTTTTCAAACTTGAAAAACTGACTTTTGTGGTGAGGACGTAGAAGAGGTTTTCTTCTGATGACTATTCCATGAAGACCATATTTGTACAAGTATCTCTATATAGTGGAAAGGTGTGCCACAACTCCAGTGCCTGCCAGGTCTTTCTAGATGGATCGTGCAGTCAAACATGGGTTTGGAATTGCTTTTCTCTCCTTCCTGCGAGCTGTTCTGTCTGATATTTTTCTTGGTCTTCCAGATCTTGCTTTAACTTCCACTGTTCATGATGACGGCTATTTCTTAATTGCATTCCGAACAGAAGATATTGGCATCTGAAAACGCTTTGCTATCTTTTTATAGCCTTCTCCTGCTTTCTGAGCATCAACTGTTTCAGTTTTCTAGACAATTGCTTAGAAGAAGCCATGGTGCTGATTGTTGGGGCAAGGTCAGATGAGTCTGGGCATTTAAAACTTTAAGATTGACATCACCTGGCCTTTCCAGACATTGATTGAGAACAATCCATGACAATGTCAGGTCTCAGCTTTCCAAAGGGGGCGGTGCATGCTATAAACTCTACAGGGAGCTCAAACTTTTGCAGACGCCATTTTTTGTTTTCTGTTATTTTAAAAGTGTTAATGATGGAAATAAAATCTAAATTTTTGTGACGCGAATGTCTGATCTGTCATTTGATGCCTTTTGGATACGTTTCCATCTTTTCTTGGCTTCTTTATGTACATTTATACAAATTTTTACCTGGGGTGCCCAAAAATTCGAGCCCCACTGTATACAGTACTACCGGGTGCTCCCTTTACAGGGAAATCGCTTTGTTTCGTCTAACATTAGCAGCACCACTCTCTCTCTCTGTTCTTTCTCTAGCTTGCTCCACTGCTTTGTTTTATCTGACGCCAGCACCGCTCCACATAGCGCTCTAGCTAGGATACTGTAGTAGTAGCTGTTGTTATAGAAACAAAGGAGGCTCTCTGCTGCTTTTTTTTTTTTAACTACAAAAGAGCCCTAGCCAACATTTTCTTGTCAAAACCGATGCCAAGTTTGAACATAGCCTAAAGGTGCGTTATGAGTCATGGATCAGGAGATGATGGAACATGCTGGTTTCCAGACTGCAGTCATGAAGGCAAAGTGCATTTAAAAAAAAAAAAATCAATAGATGTACACAACAACAACAAAAAGTGTGAGAAGGCTGAAGGAGAGACCCATCCAAGGACTGATGTAAGATGAACTGCTAGATACAGTATGTCTGTTGAAAGACATGTAAGTTAGCTAGGTTGCACTTTTTATTATGTGCTCCAGTGCAAAGGATTTTATTTATATTTTTATATCAGTTTATGCATCATCCCAAAATACTATTTAGCAAAGAATTAAATATGTGTATTTTCTCGTCTTTATACATTGAAGCCTTTGGGGCTTTTGTGGGGCTTTTTAAGGGTTAAAAGGGAAGTTGAAAGGATAAAACCCGAGTTTCAGACAATTTCTCTGTATATAGTATAAATCTTGTGTTCATTGTGTTCATCTTTTTTGTATTTCAGTTTCCAGCTATAAGTTCCACCTTGTGTTTGGTACTTTAGGCTACATGGTGAATATTTTCATTGTGAAGATGTTAAGTTAACAAGATAACTTGACTAAAACTTTTAGAACTTGTTAAAAACTTCACCACAGGCACTACTTTTCTGCACAAAAGAAAGTCTCCGATTTCCGCTTTTCACATCTTACATAAAAGAAAGTATAATACGTAAACATGAACACTGTGATAGGGATTATTAGAAAGTGTCTCACCAAATAGATACAATTACAAATGTTCACTTCCCACAGAGTTTTTTTTTTTTTTTTAATAATGTGTAGAAAGTAGATAGGAAAAATATGAAAGACAAGCAATTAAAGCTGAAAGATTTTAAATTACTTTAATAATGTTTCTGGCAGTTAGTGTTTGCTTTCTCTTCCTATCAAATAATAGTCACAATATGGTTTTCCAAACCTTTTTTCGTCATACAATTGAGCTATTTATTTAAAGAAGGGCTGATTCATTGTAGTTTCACTGCTGTATGTCCATAATAAAGGGTGGACTGAAAGATGAACTTGATTGTTTAGCTCTCTTACAGAGTGACTCCAGCTGGTTGCCTGAAGTGTTATTCCACCATGTGTAATCATAGCAAAAACAAAGTGGAGCTACGTCTCACAACCCTGAACACAAAAACACACACACACACGCACATGGAAACCATCTATCTCCCACTTGAAAGCACGCAAAAACGACATGTGGAAAGAGGATGTTTCATCCAACAGTGCTCTATCACGGAGGTTCACCTACAATCCTGGAAAAAAAACAGTAAAGTGGGTCATGAAGGAAAGACCGGTGAGTTGGTTTACCACGACTGCCCATGTGGACTGATGTGTTTTCACAGACATGCTGTGTTAGATTTACAGTGCAGAGCTAATCAGAAATGTCAAAACGAAAGAATTAATTATTGCTTTCAAAGTCCCATTTGGATTGACAGTATTAAAAAAATACTTTTAAGCAAGTAAGAAGTCAGAAATGTACATACAGGCAGAATGGTGTGTGTGTGTGTGTGTGTGTGTGTGTGTGTGTGTGTGTGTGTGTGTGTGTGTGTGTGTGTTGGTAACACCTGTTAATGATTACTTGGCACATTTCCTTTTGTGCCACAGGCATCTAATTATCAGCTTCTTTCCATCCCCTGCATTGCCTTTTACTAGTATAAAGTGATCATATAAATGCTATATTTATACATGAGCTCAATGTGTTTAAGTTGCTAATTGCACTATTATGACTAAAGGTTTGCCAGGAAGCCTTGTGTTTCGAGCATTTATAATAAAAAATGCAGGATGTGGTGTTGAGTGAAGGAGGGAGACCCACAAATCAAACAGAACAAGAAAGACAATCCTGTGGAATTTATGTTAAAATGAAAAGTGATCAACAATCCTTTGCATTTGTATATACTTAAGATAACGAGATAAGATGTTTACATATGCTTACTATATGTCAGAGAGTGTGCATTGCCAACTTTTGAATTATCAGTATTTACACAAAGCTTCCAGAGCGTGCAAAGGGAATGACCAAGGGAAGAAAGGCCTGGGGGACAGATGGAAGCAGTCAAGAAAAGGTTAAAAGAGGTAAATTAGTATTACATTTTTAGCAAAAAACAGTCTGTTACAGAATGGGATACATAACAGGTTCAGCACACTATGAGGTTGCCACCCTCTCTTTCAACAAGACGTTTTTTTCGTCCTGATCTGTTTGAAATGAGCCACAACCCACTGCTCTTCCCTTTCAACCCCTGAGTTACATAACAAGAGAATACCTTTTTTCTTCCTCTCATCTGTTCTGTGTCTCTTCTCATCCCCTCCGAGTCACATCACTTTGTCACGCTCTCTACACCTTTTCAGCTTCTTTTTCTCACTCTCTTTCCCTGTTCTAATCAGTGCCCGTAGTGAATAATTCACTCAGTGCAGTGGGTACTGAAGCTCTTTGATTGGCAGCCTTATTCTCCTGTCCGTTACATTATTAAAACACCTCTATTGGGCATTGTTGCTATGGTAAAGACCATTACAGGCCAGAGGAGAGTCAGCAGTTATATGGAATGACCTCCCCAAACACACAAACTTAATCTTTTTTTCCTTCTATCCTCCATCCTTGATTAAATTTATCCTTACCCTGTTTGGTAGGTCCTCTTGGATAACCCCTATGTGCCATTACATATGGGTTTCAGGTGGCCTCTTGGTGTGTCTAACAGACATAGATGTTATGTATGTATGTGTGTTTGTGTGTATGTGTGTATGTATTTATGTGTGTTTGTGTCTGTGTGTGTGTGTGTGTGTGTGTGTGTATATATATATAACACAGTCAGTCTGGACTCTGGACATACATTGTGTAAAAATAATGGAATAATTACTTGCTAAAGAAATGGAAGAACAATACAGTTTCAGTTTGGACACACTTTCTTATTCACTTGACTGGGAAAGGGTCTCCAAACTTTTAACTGGTAATGTATATTAACTATATATAACCAATAACTATAATCAATACTTTTACAATCCAAACCCACTCAAACTTATAACCCAACTCTGCAGTTTGCCTCTGCTTTAAGCTTTTTTGGTTCTGTTTTGAAAAATGTGTTTTGGTTCACATTTTTGGCTTCAGCAGGCGGCTGTTTTTGTGTGTAAAATCTCCAAAAATGTTCAAAGTCTGCTGGACGTAAATAGACAAATATTTGCTAACATGGTCGCCATATCAACTTAAACAGTGATAGGTCAATGTTGTGTTTTGCCTGTTTCCACTCTCCCTAAGTGGCAAAAAAAAACAGAAATACAGGTTATACAGAAATACTTTAAACCTGTATTAACCAATGGTGCCCTTTAGCCACAGTTTGATTATGTGATCAGGTTAGGAGATATGACAGTAACAATTACAACTCTGATGCCTATTTTCCACCTCATGCGTCTGAAATTACTTTCCCTAAGAACATTCATGGTTTCTTCAGCTTCTGTTACCATGTGCCCCAGATTGCTTTTTTTAATATTACAAATGCCTTTCCTCAGGATAAACACCCATATGAACACGTAAGGATGCACAATAATCACACGCATCCAACAGAGCACACACAAGAAACATCCAGGATAAGCCCAGAATGGGAGGAGAGTGGATGAGTTGTGAGTGACTTAAAAGATGGGGGAGACAAAGGGTGAGAAATGGGGGAAGTATGGAAAAGCATAATGGAGGACGAAATGACGCCTGGTCTTATAGAGATTGAGGGCACCATAGCTGCAATGTAATTGGGACTTAACTGTGCCAATGTCATTCTGTTTATGGGCTGTGTGGGTGAGTGTGCACCTCTGCATTAGTGCGTGTGAATGTTTCCTTTTTTTTCTCCTGAAATTCAATTCACACTCTCTCGCACTCCCTTGCCCAAGGAAGTCATCTGTCAAAGTTGGTAGCTGGGGAGGTCTGTGGTGGGTGGGTATGTGTCTCTCCATGTATGTCTGTGTGTGTCTCCGTGGGTCTTTGAGCAATTTGTTTTTGCTCTGATTCCTCCAGTTTCTCAGGCCTTCCGCAGTCTCAGTGCTATTAGCCCTGTGCCCTGCTCTGAAGGGGAAGACTGAACCAAAATACCCTCTGAACTTTAATTTACATCTCCTCTCTTTTCTTCTTTTCTCTGTCTTCTCTTCTCTTGTCTCTGTCTTTTTCTCTGAATAGAAATAGCATTGGGTCTCAGGAAAGCAGCCAGTAGTTCACCAGTTATAAGTTTTAAACGCCGATGTACTGGCTCTGTCATCTCTGAATGATGCCACTGCCACTAAATAGTTGGCTGGACAAATGATCTTACAGTAAGTTCTTTAGACTGTTTTGAAAGGGATTTCTATTTGTATATCATTGACCAGCTCTCTGAGTGATTCAAGTTACTGGGCTTATTGTCATCAGTGCAGAATGGGTCCACCCTGGGTGATTTTTTTATAAATAATTTCATATAGATAGATAAATCATGTAACTGCAAGAGTTGACACTAATCATGTGTGTGTTTATGTATGTGTGCATTTGTAAATGTGTGTGTCAAGCTTGGTATAATCATATCTGTCACCCTTTTATTGGAAGCTGTAAGAAATTGTCTTAGTTTTTTCATCTCGTTGTCCTCTATCTCAAAAGGGAACAGAAAGCTTGTGTGTGTGTCTAATTAAGAGAGACTCAAAGAGTCTCAAAATGTAGATTTTGAGAGAGGCTCAAAATGTACCAAATGACCATGAAGTGAAAAACAACGGTGACAAGAGAATTAAAAAAATGTCTGTTTTGTTTTTATTTTTTATTTTTAAGAAAAACTATCAAAACAGTGACTGTTAATAATTTACAGTTATTAGGCTTCTTGTTGATTAAGTTATATTGCCTAGTGAACAAGCTGGGGAGACGTTCCATGGAATAAGAGATTAGTTTATTCTCAAGATGCATGACAACTATGTGAGGTGGGATTTACTGTCAAAATTTCCCTTTTTAAACAATCCATTTGGAAATACAATTTCCTCCAATATTCCTGTTTTACTGTAATTAGTGCCAGGCCTTCCTGTCCTTTTTATTTCCACTGCACACAGAAGGAATCGCTTTGGGAAATGGCTGCGAAAGCCTATTAGATGTGCTTCTTTTTTTCCTTCTTTTTTAAAAGATTTTTATATTGGATTTGTATGGCCTTTATTGACAGGACAACTTGAAGACAGGAAAAGGGAGAGAGAGGGGGGGGATGACATGCAGCAAAGGACCATGGGTCGGATTGTAACCCCAGGCCGCTGCCAAGGACTTAGCCAACATGGGGCGCTCACTATACCGGGTGAGCAAGGGTTGCCACATATATATACCTCTTTTGTTACTTTTTCAGCATTGTTTCTATAAAAAAAGACTTTCTGTTCCTTATTGGCATTTAATTGGTTGATGTTTGGCAAGAGCACACAGCTATTATTGTGTCCTATCAATTACAATGTTTCATTTATTTTGCTACTAAACGTATTTGAGTGGGATCATTGATGTTTTGTTATCAAATGTGCCGTGAATGAGTCCTCCTTACATGCATTCGCAACACTAAAATCAAACTCTTTGGTTTGTAATTGTTCTGCTGTTATCAATTTGACCTCAATTGTAAATTTGTACTGCAACAAATGCTGAGGTGTTTTTGACACACACATTTAAATGTGTGTTCTCTGATCACTAGGGCAGAGATTTCTAAATGCCAGAACTGAATAATTTATCAAGGCAACACCTTTCAGAGAGGGCAGTGATAGGGGGATGAAGACAGATGGAATGAAAATAAGTCTGATAAATGAGTTAGTGGAGAACAAGACGAGAGAAAATGATGATAGACAACATACACTGCAGGTGTGTGTGTCTTTTCATGATAGATACATCTCATCTCCATTGTTTCAAACCTGAAGATTGTGTGTGTGTGTGTGTGTGTGTGTGTGTGTGTGTGTGTGTGTGTGTGTGTGTGTGTGTGTGCGCACATTGTATTGTGTCTGAGCTGTCAATTGTATTGACAGGAGAAAAGCTGGTATTTGGAGTGGCTCCTTAGTCAACCCTGACATGCATGTTAACACACATTCGTTGAAAGGGACTCACTGATCAAAGACATACAACAGTAGCACCTTTTGCTCTTTCTAACCATTTTAAATTTTTTTACAAAGACAAGTTGTTATGCAAAGGTATTGTATAGTAATTGTGAACCAGAAGTCCAGTACTAAACAAAAGGAGTAACAATCTTTTTGGAAACTGGAGGGGATGTGGCAATGCGATACCTGAACTGAGTTCATGTGTTTTCTTAAGTTGGCACCATGTAATATTCTATTTGCTACACCCTGCACAATTATTGGCGGTATTTAAAATACTCTTGATATGGACTCGAATTAGCTGTAGTCGTCTACTAGTAATATCCAAAATATGAACATGGCAACTTCAAGCTTTTACGTACACAGCGTATGCATCAGCCGTAAGAACACATTTTTAATGTGGGACATTGTGTGAGTTCAGCTAAATGTTTCTGCAGGGAAGCAGTAGACCAGATTTGTGTTACATCTGCCCTGGATAGTGATACTGAGACAAACATTAAGCCACTTGACAAGCTGAAAAAATCCCCATCCTGAAACCTGTAATGTTATTTCATTATTTTAGAAGACGGGGAACTTTCCTCCCAACAAGTGTCTGGTAGCAGGAGGGAATCCATGCTGCTTGCTATTGCAAGGCCCTCTAGATATAATCCTCAAAGGGTGTGCAGGGTATCAACTGCAAAATACTGAGAGAGCCGGGGTTCAAAACTTTACCAAACAATAATGATTAGTATGCTGTAAGAAACAAATATGGAAAAAGTGCAGACTAAGCAGACCGCTTGGCTTATAAAAAACTGTAAATTCTAGCAAATGCCATTTTTATGTTGTAACAGTATTCTAATGCATTTTAATTATAATCAAGTATGCCAGATTACCAGATTAACAAATTGAGATTGTGTGTCCAGTTTGAATCAATTTGTCACGTGTAGACATTAAAAAACTAATCAAAGTGTCTATGTTCTCTATGCTTACTTCTTTTGTGGCCATAAAAGCCCCAAATCTTGAAATGTAAGGAGCCCAGATTCCTGGGGATACTAAAATACAGTAAATACTGAAGCTTTAGTAAGTACTACCATTTATCTGTTTTGTCTTTAGAAAGAAAAAGTGCATGCAAATCTAGTGACTGATCGGTAGCCTGTTCCCATACTTTCCTTTTCTAAAGACTCATCATTCAAACTTAACCTTGACCGTGTCAATTGTTAGCAGGGATGTAATGAACGTTTTAACTTAACCATTTTTGCATAAATATGATAATAACAATGGGTTTTACAAAGAAGTCTTGCGGTTTGAGGTGACAGTGATTCATGGGCAACAGAACTGTGTGTTTTTAATATGTTAATGAATGTAAACTGTCATTAAACAGAACTGCTGAATCCACACAATAGTGTTGCCTGTGTGGCCTTGTGCTCACAGGGATTAACAAATTACTTTATGGATTACTTAAAATGTCCTCTACACACATTCACGTGCATGGACTCAAGATGTACTTCAGGAGTCTGATAATTCAGGAGTAGATGGTGAATGTAAAAATAGACAAGAAAAGATTAATATACCATGATGTTGAGAGGTGAAGAGTGTGATCGGAGGTTAAGGAAGCAAAAGAAAAATAAACCAAAGGAGAAAAGTGCATGTTCATACAGTTGCTTTTGGCAAAGACAGGCTGGCCCACTTAACCATGATTTACGGCCTGAGATAGAGTGTACATGGAGGCCAGAAAGGCCACCAGAGAGAGAGAGTGTGTGTGTGTGTGTGTGTGTGTGTGTGTGTGTGTGAGAGAGCTTAGTTCTATTATTGACTTTTTGTCTCGGCTAAAACCAGGCAGGCTTTGAAAAGGGATGGGTTCTCATGGTAACATCACTCAAACACACTCAAACACACTCAAACACACATACACACACGGGGTTCCAACATTCCCTTTCCATTTTTATCTGTCTGTAAAATCCCAGTGGGATAAAGCCACAGGAATATGGAAAATGGGGCTGAAAGGTGCCCTGCAGTGGATGTCATCCTGTCCTGAAGCTTGAGTCCATTCATATTGCATTAGGCAACCCTTCCACCTACTGATGCCATCAATGCACAAAAAAGGCTAAGCAAGAAAGACAAGATCCACAGATTAGTCTGACAGTTGTTGCATTGGAAGTAGCAGATTTTTGTCTGATTATTTATTTATTTATTTTTAATGGAAGGGAATGTTTGTCTGTTGCTCCACCACTTTAGTCCAGACATAAATGTCTCAGGTGTTGAATGCATTGTATCTTCATGGTTCCCAGCAGATCAAAGTCTTCTCTTGTCCATGAAATATTTATATACTGTATTTACCAATCAGATTCATTCATTCATTCATACATTCATGGTCCCCAGAGGATGAAGCCTATACTGACTTGGGTAATGCCCTGACTGTTCACACCCCGATGAGGTTCACATTTGTGGTTTTGAGTGAAATGGCACGAGTGTTATTGCTATCTCCAGAAAAGGAACAAAATCTAGAGATTGTACACGAGGGTCTGTCAGAGTAGAGAAGCAGTATAGCACTGGCACACTTGTACATGCAGCACACATATTGGTTTAACACTTATTGTTTAAGCTGCACCAAGCACCTTTAATGATTTCATTTGGCAATCAAAGATGGTCATGCAATATAAATTGATGAAACTGTGGACCTTGCGGTCTGCGGTGGTAAATCTAGCCTTCTTTTAGTGGAGTGCAGACTCACTGATTAAACCCAATCAGTTATTTGGTCAGAAAAAAACGGCTGTTTATTTATTAGCTGCTTTAACATATACATGTAATTAATATATATTCATATTGTATTTTATTGTAGCATAATTATGTGTACCAGATATGCTAAGACAAGATTTTTTTTATTAAATTGTGTCTGTAATAAAAGAGTGAAAAAAATGTACTCTGCAATGTGGAGGACAGACGGTCCCTGTGGATGCATTAGAGCATATTTCACTGTGTGTACCAACAACCATCTGGACCAACTGGGGACACGGTGGAAAGCCAGTGCAGAGAGGAACATATCAAAACGGGAGTCTGTAAAAACAGATTGGCCAGATACAGGCCGTTTATGAAAATGTCCCTAGAAATATATAATCAAGCAACAGCCAACCTATTTAAATTACCTAAATTAAAAATAAATAAAAGTAACTGAGCTCATTTGGCAATATCAAAACAAGTAAATAGATATTGCATAAGATGAACTCAATACATTTTTAGATATTTTGCCAAGTAACACTTCTCTCTTGGTTTTAAACACACCTCCTTTTTTTAGATCAGTGACAAATAGTGACATATTGCAGTTAAGTAATATAGTTTGTATTACAAAGTCTAATACACAGGGGAAATATTGTGATATTGTGAATATAATGTTAAAAAGTTAGGCGGATGAGAAAAAGATAAGGTGTGGAAAGGAATGAGTGAAGGTGAGAGACATGGAGGGAGAGAAGATGATGCGAGAAATAAAGCGTGTTGGGGCTCACATATTTCTGCTTTTTTAATCCTGACATTCCCACCAACATGGCTTCCGTAGCTCTTTACTACAAAATCTGCCACAAAGGGAAAAAAATACGCACTCTTTTTATAGACTGACAAATGATATATCTGCTGTGTAATGCAATTATTTAGCAACTGTTCTCATGGTTGTATGGTCTCATTTTGACTCTATAGTCTGAGAAAGATTTGGTTTCTAAGTAGTCATAAGTAGGGCGGAACACAGAGACACCCACTATTAATTAATAGATAATGACGAGGTTTTATAATTCATCAAAGTCATGTGTAGTCTCTAGAGCTTCACATGGGTAACACATCAGAGTTCTCATTTCACTGATCTTCAGCCTTGCATCCTGCAAAATTGAAGGCTTTAATTTTCCATTTCTGTCCTCATCCTGTATCTAAATGGAAGTGGTGGTTGCTGTGTGAAGCAGGGAAGCCCCCTCTAACTTGCTGCTTCAGCTGACATGCTCCGGTGCGACTCTATGTATAATGTATGGCCTGCTCCTACATCTTCACATGTGACACTCCAGTCATGCTGGAACACTCAAGAAACCTGTCCTGGATCCAATGCAACCTACAAAAACAGATTTTTATGTGGCATAGTTTAAAGACTGTATTCTGAAGTCTGTAAATACCACGTGATGTTTTTGTTGCTAGGGTTACATCAGGACCTGATGCGGCTCCTGACCAGTCAGGCTTTGTTCTACAGATGGTCCTGTCCTTTCTCCCCCTCTGCTTCTCCTCCTGTCTGCCTCCTCTGTGTCTCTGTCTTGTGCAGCTGCACTCTGGCCCTGATATCTATGGTTATGCTAATATGAACAGTTAATTAATAAATCCACATACACACAATTGCTTTGTCCATATGGGCCTCCTCTTCATTTGTGAATATTCAGATTAAAGCACCCCTGTGTGCTTTTAGTTTGTGTTAGTGGATAGGGAGAGGATGTGGGATGGCTAAGGGCATGTCACTGACTAACAGGAAGACACTACTTGTTATAGTGGAAAGATCCAAATCTGGATCTAATTCATCATATAAATTACAAGGGGATATGAATGAGTTGTCTGGGGGATAATAAAGACTCACGGTTGTCATTAAATCTCACAATAGCAGGTATTGCATTAGTTGGGCCAGTTCATTAGCAAAAACAATAATGATATGCACATTATGTTTAAAAGTAATTTCACTTTTTTCATTGAAAAAAAAACACTGCAGGAAAATGTAAACGGTATACTTTACAAGTTATATTTTCCTTGTAAATCCTGCATAGCATGACTCAGTCATATAAATTAGACTACCATTGTTCCCTTGTGAATAAAATATGTCTTCCTGTCTGTCTCTCTCTCTCTCTCTTTCTCTCTCTCTCTCTTTGCGTCTCTCTCTGTGTTTGTGTGTGTGTGTGTGTGTGTGTGTGTGTCATTCCCTAAGGCTTGTCAGGGGATAGATAACCAGAGAAGCACTTAAACTTTCTCCACAGCTCAAGGGAGATGTGATCAAGTGACATTTATTTCCAGAGTCACAAAGACATCTGGGATGTCTCTGCACCATCCCATCACAACCTCGAGAGTTTTCCCATCGTAAAAACCCAATCTTTTAGATTCATGCATGCTCAGACATGTCATTATCAGTTGATCCTCTTTGCTTTATCTTTGTAGCTACCATATAATGCAAAACATCTGAAATGATAGTATTACTTTTTTAGCCATGCTTTGTTGGTCTGTTAGACAGTTCATCGCTCTGGCGTAAACTGAAAACCTAATATTTGATTAATTCCCATTACGTGTTGTACACTCACGGCTGAATTCTACTGACTTTAGGGATCCAGTGACTTTTCTTCTAGTGCCACACCACCAGCACATCAGTTTTTACATATCTTGTGAACGGATTGGCATTACGAACGGATTAGCATAAACGTGTGTGCATTTAGCTCAAAGCATCCATGTACCCAAGTACACTCTTGCAGAGCCTATAGCATGTCTGTAGACTGTAGCTGTTTTTTGGTATTAGAGCCAGCTTTGTTTAGCAATTTTTGCACAAGGAAATTGGCATGGCACCAATGTCAGACCCATTGTGAAGACACAAAGAAATTCCACCGAAGAGGAAAGAAATTGATGAAACATTGACTCGGCCGGATGGGCAGTAGCATAGCCTCATTAGATACAAGGAAAACAAATCAGGCAAACAACAAGCAAACTAAATGTTCCAGCTTACAGCTCCAATTACAGCTGTAGTGTGGTGGGTTGTAATGAGGAAAATGTTAATATTTCCTGTGGTGATGGCCTAAAAGCAAACACTTTTTGAGAGCAACTGATGCACATGTAGACTACATGATGCAGTCTACTTGTGAGGTCAGAATTTACAACCACACATGAATGCTGACCGGTAGACGCTGGGACATGTTTGCCAGATTTAATCCCCATCCTTGATTTTCTCTTAAAGACTTCAACTTCACCCTCTTCCAGGAATTGTGTGAATGGAGGCTGCTGTGCATCCCTTGCAGAAGATCCAAACCAGCCCATTTTCTCAAGTGCAACCAGATGTCCATGAGCTCAGCCAGCTGAGCTGTCCTTCCTGCAAAATTACCCCCTTTCCCCCCCTCACATGCTGTTTGGGCCTGTTTCAATGCCTTTCAGTCAGCCACATTCCAGTTTGAGGCATTCATGTGCAAGGTAGCCTAATTTTGTAAGTTAATAAGGGAGTTGGGGTGGTCCTATATTTAACACAGAGAGTGGAAACCACATTAAAAGGCCTTTTGGCTGTCCCTGAGCTCTTTCCCTGTGGAACGACTGGCCCTTTTAATACAAGACTGCTTCAATGTGGCCTCAATAGGAAAACAGGCTCTACACATATACTGTAGTCAGTCAGAGTCCCAGACTTTACCAACCATTGTCATTCTGTATGTAGGTATAGAATTGTCAGAATTTTAACACTTAGACCCAGGGCAGGGATCTGAAACTGCAACCATTTTATTAGTCATCAAATTTGAATTGATCTCTCCTGTATGTCTTCTTTTAAATTATTTTAATTTTTTATGACAACTGGGTTGAACCAACCTCAGTTAAGTTTCAATGCATTTTTGGAACCAAACTCACTGTAAAAGGGAGACGGATTACAGGGGGGGAAGTATTAAAATAATTTACTTAAGTAAAAGTTATAACACCACAATATAAAATTTTCCGGCATTCCTGCAATCAAAATCTTATGTAAGTAAAAGTATAAAATTATAATTAACAAATTGTACTAAAGGTATCGAAAGCAAAAGTATTTATTATGCAGCAGAATGGCCCCTGTTGTACTTATATTCTCATTTATATTATAATAAAGCCTTATTAGTGCAGCCTAAACATGTCAGGTCAAGTTGAAGCTGCATTTACCAACATTCTACCATTCTAAACTAAAATAAAGTAGCTAGTAACAATAGCTGATTTAAGACAGGGTATGTGAGCATGGAATACCTGTAATTAGATGCAACATTTTTACAAGTAGAACAAGTTTGTGTGGGTGTGTGAGGATGTGGCTGTGTGTGTCAGGTGTGGTGTTGCTACACGTTGCCCATATTGATGGGAGACTTCTCAGATTAGTCCATTCATTTGATGCTCATTTAATTTAATCTGGAGGAAGCAGATGTTCATGAGCAGCACACAGTCATCCCTCACAATTAGTTCAAAGCCTCCCTTCCTCCTCCCTTTGTTATTGCTTTCTCTCCACTTGTTGATATGTTGTCTGAACATGCACTTTTTTAGTGTATAAAGAATGAAGGTAAAATGTGAGGGTGACTCCTACTATTAAAGGCATCAAAACAGCAGACTAAGAAAATGACACTTCAAATGTTTTCATTTTCTTTGTTGAGCAGAGTCTGCTTTGAAGCCAGTCAACTTTCATTCTTTCTCTATCTCATTTTTATTCTCAGCTTGCATACACACCCACTCCCACCCACACAGTGAAGCATACAAGTGTTGGCAATGGCAGTAAATGTAAATATATGAAGACCTTCCACTGACTGACTACATGTATCTCCAAACCCAAAGTAGCTCCTTTTTAGAAGAAAGGACCAGCAAAATGTCCTCCCTGTGTGCATGGGAAACACTCTCCACACACTGTCCATGCAGGTTATTAAGTTCACATGGGGTTCCATCTATACATTATAGAACAAGCAACGCATTTACAGTAGTTATCATTTTATCATCATTGTTCCAATAAGGAAAATGGGAAACGGTTTGACCATGTGTGGGAAATTGTGATCCCATTCTACAAAGGAAATGGAACTGTTTAGTCCATGGGTAAATTACTTGGTTTCAGCAGATTTTGTAACCCAAACACTGGAGACCTGATTAAGGACATGCAACAAAGCTCCCCAGCTGGACTTGACATTACTGTTCGTGGTTGCTGTATTAAAATGAGTGAAAGCTTAAAAATACTCCACCAATAAAAATGTTTTTTTTTCTAGGTCTGTCCTCAATTAAAGACTAATTTATTAGTTGATTTAATTGACAAATCTGAACACTCTGTCTCCCAAAAAAGAATCGAGCAACAGCATCACTTCAGATCTTGTTTTCCAGACACGTGCACATAAGTTTCTTGAAAATAAGTCATTCGGCATAAAAACGCATAATAAATGACTAACTGACTGAAGAAATCTTTGTTGACAAAGGCCAAAACAACCAACCGAGTACTATTTAGCTAAAGTGCAAAACTATAACACTGGTCCAAAGGTAAATAAAAGTGGACACCACAATTCCATTTTTTGCAATGAATTCATGACCGCAGTGTTTATGATCGCCCTAGCTCCAGATTACAGATGGCAGCCAGTGGCTGCACCAGACTTCTCTGACCTTTTGTCTTTGTCATCAAACTTCTTTAGATTCTGTAGTGCTTTGGCTCCTTCCACTTTGGTTGTCTTAATCATGCCTGCAGGTGAGAAATATTTTTTGTAAAGTGACTCTGTAACTCTTATTCAGCACCTCGGACAGCAACCCCCAGGGGCTGGAAATCCCTGAAACTAAAAAAGAAAATGTTACTAAACAAACTAGTATGGAACAATTGAAGGAGACAACTGGAGCAATAACTAATGGATAAGAAAATGATTGTGGTCCAACCTACAATATCTGCTTGTGAGGAGTCATAACTCTTTTTAATATACACATGCCTCTTATTTTCTTGCTTTCTCATGTTTTATAATGATAACATTTAGGGACACCTATCACTTTTAGGGCTCAAATAGTTGTAAAGGCTAAATAGCACAGTGCATCTAATAATACTGGGAGTAAAAATCGGTCAGGTGTCAGATATGAGATGCAAGGATTACACCATCTCTCTCTCTCTCTCTCTCTCTCTCTCTCTCTCTCT
>NC_048413.1:13566401-13669421 GCF_013103735.1 Etheostoma cragini
CACCTGTTTCTTGGATGAAAATTAAACAAAGGGTAGCTGTTTTTTTAAGAATGATCCGGGAAAGGAATAAGGCTCCAATTATATGAGCATTTGAAAATGTCCTATCTGTGGGCATTGACCTTGTGTGTGTGTGTGTGTGTGTGTGTGTGTGTGTGTGTGTGTGTGTGTGTGTGTGTGTGTGTGTGTGTGTGTGTGTGTGTGTGTGTGTGTGTGTGTGTGTGTGTGTGTGTGTGTGTGTGTGTGTGTGTCCGTGTCCCTCTCCCCGTCTACGAGACGGAGAGAGGGACAGAGGGAGGCGGGCACGCCCAAACGATAGTGATGAATGACGCCCGTCTGTTGCTTCTCGTTTATATCTGCGTCCTTAGATTGGCAAAGGTATCCAGCGCTAGTGCGTCGTGGGCGGGTGGATGTCCTGCTTATAAACCCAGATCTTTCCTCGTGGGCGGGAACAGCAACAGTAGTGAAGCTCAGGAAGAGAGAGAGAAAGAGAGGAGGAGAAGAGGCTGTGGTGGCGGCTGTGGTTGACCGGGGTTCGCGGAGGGGGCGAGGTGGCCGCCCCTGAATGCCTCTTCGACCGCGCATGGACGACCACCTCAGCCTCCTGCAATCACCCCCGCCGAGCGCAACCAAAACCCGGAGCGACAACCTGGTGAACCACGGATACACCGAGACAGAAGGCGACGTGATGACGGTCGTGGCGTGTGACAACATGCTGGAAGAGTCGGCGGCTCTCCCGGGCCACCACTCCCTGGACCGATATGAACCGGACCAAGAATGCTGCGAGAGGGTCGTCATCAACATTTCAGGGTTACGCTTCGAGACCCAGCTCAAAACTCTCTCCCAGTTTCCCGAGACGCTCCTGGGGGACCCCAAGAAGAGGATGAGGTACTTTGATCCTCTCAGGAACGAGTACTTTTTCGATCGAAACCGACCCAGCTTTGATGCCATTCTGTATTACTACCAGTCTGGCGGGCGCATCAGACGACCCGTAAATGTGCCCATTGACATTTTCTCTGAGGAGATCCGATTCTATGAGCTGGGTGAGGAGGCTATGGAGAAGTTCAGGGAGGATGAGGGGTTCATAAAGGAGGAGGAGCGGCCGTTGCCAGAGAATGAATTTCAAAGACAGGTGTGGCTGCTTTTTGAATACCCAGAGAGCTCGGGTCCCGCACGGGGCATAGCGATAGTATCTGTCCTGGTCATTCTCATCTCCATTGTCATCTTCTGCTTAGAGACATTGCCGGAGTTCAGGGACGACAACAGGGATCCGATCACCATTGCACCTGTGATTAATGGCACGCTCACGTATTTCACCAGCCCATTCTCTGACCCGTTCTTTGTTGTGGAGACGTTGTGTATCATCTGGTTCTCCTTCGAGCTGCTGGTGCGCTTCTTTGCATGCCCGAGTAAAGCCACGTTCTCCAAAAACATTATGAACATTATTGACATCGTGGCCATCATTCCCTATTTCATCACCCTGGGCACAGAGCTGGCAGAGAGGCAGGGAAACGGACAGCAGGCCATGTCATTAGCCATTCTGCGCGTAATTAGGCTTGTTCGGGTATTTCGTATCTTCAAACTCTCGCGTCACTCCAAAGGCCTTCAGATTTTAGGACAGACTCTGAAGGCCAGTATGCGTGAGCTGGGCCTGCTTATCTTCTTTTTGTTCATCGGTGTCATACTTTTCTCCAGTGCTGTTTACTTTGCTGAGGCAGATGACCCAGATTCGGGTTTCACCAGCATCCCGGACGCTTTCTGGTGGGCTGTTGTCACCATGACCACCGTGGGCTACGGGGACATGCACCCCGTGACAATAGGAGGAAAGATTGTGGGGTCTTTGTGCGCCATCGCTGGTGTGTTGACCATTGCCCTGCCTGTGCCTGTCATCGTGTCCAATTTCAACTACTTCTATCACAGAGAAACGGAGGGCGAGGAGCAGGCACAATACCTGCACGTGGGCAGCTGTCAGCCTCTAGCAGACACAGAGGAGCTGAGGAACACTCGCTCCTCTTCCTTAATCAGCAAGAGCGAGTACATGGTGATAGAGGAGCACGGTATCAACAGCGCTTTCAAACAGCAGCCCAACTTCCCCACCACCACCACCACACAAAACAACTCACAGAATTGCGTGAATATAAACAAAAAGATTTTCACTGATGTGTAGCCAATTTTGGAGTCATGGCCCTGAACACAGAAAGGGGCGGTGTGTAAACACAGCTGCTTCTGTCGTTGCGCTGCAGCGTGTGGAAGCAAATCAGATGAAGAAAGAAAGCAACCCCTGTCTGTTCAGAGACGCTGCTTTGTGCTCCACTAAAAGAATCCGGATTTTTCATTTGGCTGATCTGATTCATGATTCTCTGTTTTCCTTTCGCGCTTGGAGAGAAAGAGCTCTTAAAGTAGCTATTAGGATTGCTATTCTTCTCTGAGGAAGGATATTGACCTGTTGTGCATTGTGCAATAGTCAAAATATTATCACAACAGGTAGTATTATAAGCTTTATTACTGTGAACGTAGTACAACTGTATGCTTGATGAATCACTCACATTGTATTAACATGCGTTATGAGTCGTGATTCGTCAGCCATAGCCTATGTAGCCTATACTATTCAGTCATTTAAATCTGTGTGTGTATAAACACATGTAATGTCTGAAAAACTCAGTAATGCATATATTATCTCAATTAGACCGTTCTGTGATGCCTTTATTGTGCGTTAAAGTCTAGTTCAAATGCTGCTGTCTTTACAATAATCCCCTGTATTTCCTAAATATGAATGATCCCAGTAGGCTATTTAATGCGTTTAAACGTCACCATGTAAACTCAATGTCCCGCCGACTGGCAGTGTCTCAACATCGGTTTAAGCGGGGAAAGACGCAAACAAAAAGCGATCAAATATGGAAAGTGCTTCTCTTTGGATGCCTCAAATATAGCCAGTCGCCATGGCGACGGTCGTTTCTTCGGTAACCCCAGTCACTGTTGCCATGGCATCCTTGTTTCCACAGTAACCCCCCCCCCCCCCAGATCCCAGATGGATTGAAAGCTATATTGAAGATTATTCTCTAAAAAGCGTGTCTTCAGTCTTTTATAAGACTATTTTGCCCATCAGTCTTTGTGTGCCTAAAATACAAGCTCACTTAGTGACTTTAGTATTGACACAAAAACAAATTAGAGTGAGAAGGTCTGTTTACAAATTGCCACCATGGACTGTCTCCAGGAATTATGAATGGACTGGAATCACATCATCGTGTCTGGCTGCCCAGAGTGCGCTACTGCGTGGCCTCAGCAGAGGCTGCTGTTCTCCAACTGATAAAACTGGTAAGTTCTGAGGACTGTCATGCCCCTGTCTCTTTATGAGCTGTCCCTTTACCTAATGAAACTAATGTGTTTTTTTTTACTGTTTGTGTTTTATAGACAGGCCAGTTCAATCTAGACAATACCTTATTGAAATTACATCTCTATTAATAAGTGCAGCTTTTTGCCATAGGTTTTATTAATGCCTAATAATATACTGTTGTCTCACGAGTTGGAGGTCATTTAGACCTCCAGCCTGAGTTTAAAGGTTTTCCTATTTAGTTAAGTAGGGTTGATGCTCCTGCAGTCAAGGATGTGTTTAACCTTCAGCTGACTTTGTCTATGAAATGGGCACAAAACAGCATACCCACCCAGCCTGTCTCACTGCTGCCCCCTGGTGGCCAATATGTCCTGCTAACAGAACAGGTGGCGCACCTGCTTTGTGTCTTATTTTGCCACTGATGGCAAAGAGACACAGAGACCAAATAGCCAAAATACCAGACCACAAGAGCAAAGAGAGCTGCTGGTTTGACACCAGTATTGCTAAATGCATAATGTGCTGTTGGAGATTGTTTTCCTGTGCAGGGTGGTGGGGGCTACTATGTATTTTGTTTGCTAAAAACAGCATATTACTACTTTCATTCTTATAACAATTGGTTTATATTGCCGACTCAATGTGTTAATTTGGATTTTAAGAAAATATTGGAAATAACTGCTACGGTATGAACCAATACCTTGACTTTATTTTCTGTACCACATTCTAGTCTTTGAAAGGGCTGCACTGCTACCCGTGTAGATTTATGTCTAGATTTATGTCCACTGTCCTCCCTGTCTGTGATTACTCTAACTCAAACGGAGATGAGAGTGAGAGGGAAATAAAAATGTTAAGAGTTAGGACGGGGAAAATATCAAGCAGCCATGGTATGAATATTTTTAGTGTGACTGGTTGTACTAATAGTATGTATACCTCTCCAGTCATGGTCAAGTGATAATTAGGGTAGTCTCGTCAGCTGGCTTAGCCTACCCTAAAGGCAAAGTGGGAGGTCCCACAGAATGAATGACCTTTTCATTGATTATTCCTTTCCATTGTGACCCCTGACCTTGACTTCATATATTTTCAGTAAAGACCTCCATATTGGTCAGTTAAATGGCCTGCTCGTTTCTCAGTTCACAAAAGCTTCAGAAAGAAGAAACACTACTCTATTGATCAGTAATATTTATTTTTTAACTGGATTGGTCAGTCTGAAATCTGTTCTCATAGGCAAGATGGATTGTTAGAGACAAAACACGGACAAAAAAAGTACTGTACCACGCTTGTCTTTTCAGTTCATATTCTGTCCACCTCTGGTAATGTGCATCTCGGCAGCTTGCTTGGGTGTGTCAGAGGCTCTAATTTCCTCTCCTTACCCCCACTCCTCTTTAAGTTTACTACAATTTAGACATTTAATTGATGCTGTTATACAGGGTAAATTGCAATAAGTGAGCAGTTAAGATGCACGTCGGCTTCGGTCGAAGATGGATTAATGAGAAATGTGATGGGGACAGTTTTAGAGAAATGTTTCCCTTTTTGTTACCTGACTGTCTCTCTTATCATAAAGTTCTCCTCTACTCCTCATCGCCTCTCCTCCTCATATCCTCTCTTTCTCAACTGACAGTGTTTACAGTCTGAGTTTTGCACGAGTGGTAATGAGACAGCAGGGAGAAGAGAGCAGTCTTTTGTTTTTAATATAACCACTGAGTTGTGTGAGGGGTCTTGCTACGCTGTGTGGCTAAACAAGTTTTTTTTTCTCCTATGTCTCTCTCTCTCTCTCTCTCTCTCTCTCTCTCTCTCTCTCTCAAGTGAAAGTTGTTCGATATGTCTGCACAGACCTGATGACCCCAATTATACTGCCTCCCATGTAGGTACAGAGACTCCCTTTGATAAGGAGAGTAGATGTGACATTTGTGAACTTCAACTAACAATGTTTTGATGTTTTGAAACTTTTCTCTAATTTATTATTATATATAGATTACCAATTAACCTAAAGTGACCCTTTTTTTTCTTTTTAGGGGCACAAGAACTCTGGTCTTCCCGTTGCGTCATATTGGCCAAAGTTAAGAATTGAGACAGAGCTCTCACCGGATCATGTTTTCTTCCCTTACTTGCTTCCTGCTGACTGGTGTCCTATAACCTGGACTATGTGCCTACTGTACCAGTTCTCCCCCTCCAAAGGAACACTCTATCCAAAATGCAATTGCAAGAACGACAACAAAAAGATGTACAACATATTCCAAGTACAGTTTTGTAGTTGCAGTTGCCTTTATGACTGCTTCTCTTCTGAACACGCTGTGAGTGGAACCATCACAGGATCAAAAGTGATTCCGACAGTAGCAGAATCCAGCTGGAACTGTTAGGGACTCTGACAGTTCTCCAAACTGCTTTCAATTTCAAAAGGACAGATTTAGGAAACGGGCAGCAATTTTGCAAAGCACATTTACCCTAATTCCTGAACTTCACACAGATTTCTATATTCCGTATCCATATTGCTGGGAAATTATATTAATCGTGGATAGTAACTCACAAACAGCTTTTACCTTAAGTCAAAAGTGGCAAAAAACTGAGGCCCTGATTAGGTGATATGAAACTGTGATACAAATCAAAGACTGTTAGCCATATGCCTTTGGTTAGCTCTGTGTGCTCTGTGTATGTGAAACACACACCTATGTATGTGTGCTGGTTGCAGCCTTTCCCCTGACCTGCAAATGGAGAACAATATTGAGACATGCACTTACATACAAACACAGACACTCACACACACACATGTAAACGGTGCCTGGCTCTCTTTTATCCCAGAGTGCACTGGTGTTTTTTGGGATGGGGCAGAATAATGTCAGGGGAAGGCTGTGGATGCCAGTATTTATGTTGTGTGATTCTGTGCTGTCTTAAACATGACCCATATAAAGAGATTATGAGTTGTACTGTCTTTATTTCAGAGGAGCAGCAGTCTGTTTTCACTCAATTACTGAGAGAATGGAACTTATTTATGTCAAACAATATCTTGTTCTAATCATAGACCTTATTACCTATTATGTGTGCGTACAGTTTGTTTTGATTATGTCATGAATAGAGACATTTAAAACAACTGTGTGGATGTGTCTGTACAGTTAATCAACTTCTATTATTCACTCCAATTATGTGTTTAGTATTAGCAACCTATTTAATTAGTATTTCATTAAGTAAAAAATATTGTAAGTAAAAACATCCAGTTTTTATCAAGTGGTTAAAGTGCTTATAAAATATAAAAATTGGATTCTGGGAATGATTAATGAATCTGTTCAATGCTGCTCTAATTTCAGTCATTAATGGGGGCATTAAAATCCAAAAATAAGCTGTTCACATATCATTTTTCCTATGCAGAGCCAACCACAGTGGCAGTCTTTAGGTAGTGAACAACAGCGTTTGGCTCGCAGCCGTTTAGACGGCTGGTTACAGAAAAACAGACTTGTACAACAGAAGCCTCCATGTGGCTGTGCTCAAACAGACAGAACAGGCAACCACTCTGTAACAGGGTGACTGGGCCAATCCTTTGTGTGAGTATACTGCGTCTATTTGTAAACATCAATGCAATAGAAGGGTAAGACACTATTGTGTCTGACAGATTCAAGAACTGCATCCCCAGGGAGTTATATTAGGCTTGGAAAAGAGAAGGTGATTCCCAATTTTAAGTGGACATTTATTTCCACACATTTGGCTGCTCCCTGAACTGCACGGCGTAACCTTGATGAGAACTGAACTGTGTATGAGTCCAGTGGAAAACTTCACATAATCTCTGCCACAGGAGGTAAATATTAACATTCTAACAGAGGTTTACAGCCATCATGCTGTCACCCTGTGTATGAGCAAGTGTGCTTTATTGCTCCTGTGAGCCCACCAGGTTGCAAATACCTCAATGGCCTCGAGCCATCTCTTGAGGCTATTGTGTATCCACTTTTCTTTTTTACTTTTGCATCTTGGAAATGTGGTAGTTCTCTAGACTAAGTACTCCTGATGTTTATTAGTACAGCACAATTGTGGACAATTGTTGTCCCCTTTAAAGTATTTCTATTTCTGGCTCATTTTCTTTCCCTGGCTTTCTTACTAAAAGTGTTAGTGAAAGATACTTCTCCCCCTTTCAGACCATTGTAGGTATTTATATTTCTGTGAGATCATAGAAATACCTATAACGTCATCAAAGCTCACCACCAGCCATGGCCTTATACTAGGAAATCTCCATAGCAACCAGGGAGGGTAGTCGGCAAGATGAAGAGAAAGGCCATATAGAATAGATTCAGCTCTCAATAGGTTCATCGAAGGGATCCTCTGTCTGTAATGGTATCATCGGTGTTTATGTGGACATGGGTTCTGAAAAGGGTTGGCGCCGGCAGAGTGTCACTTCTGAGAAAGGTGAGAATGGGCAGGGTGTCATTTTGTGGATCGGTGTGTGTTGTGAGGTATTGTATAGGAGTGTAAGTCTCTGGCAGAGGATCATTGTTTTGCCCCACAGGCAGATTGGGTCTAAACATGCAGGGACTACATTTAGACAGTTAAAACAATGCCAACATAACCCATTCATGAGCCAACATCAGACTGTATGCAAACGCATACAACGTAGGGGATTACAGGGCTGAATGCCAACAGCTAAGATTGAAGGATATTTCAACATCTTTAGGAAGATGGAATGGCTCTAAACCTCAATGTCTCGCATTGCCAGACCTATCTCCACAGTGCTGTGGAGTACTGGCTACATCCCAGATACATCCTGGGATAGGAGAAAAAGAAAAAGCCACATTCAACATTAAATAAAGTTAACTGTTCACACAAAACAATACGTGAGCTATTTACATTAGCTGAATACATGGTTTAACATAAATTGCTCTTACCAGGGTATGGCCATTTGTACTTTGTCCATAGCAATCCCAATTTCTAAAACAATTTTTATTAGTTGTTGTGTTTGTCTCATGCACGGCAATATTCACTCTCTTTTATGTCTGTTTTTGGTCTCTAGCAACTGCTTAGAAAAGCATCAGGCCAGCTGTTTGCTAATAGTGACTGTCTGCAATTAGTGCTGAGCCAAGCTGAAAACAACGCGGTGAGTGTGAACCAAAACAGTAAAAAAAAGTCAAGGGAAGCTGCATATTCGGGTGATAATCAACCGTAGGTTCATGTCCACAAAGTATGAGGGACCACTTTCACATCATCACATTTTTTATACATTTTTATTTAAAGTATTAATATTGTTAAAATATAGATTATGTCTGCTTTAAAGGTACATGCATTGACAGTACTGATCAAACCAAGGGAGTAATAATAGCGGTGTCTTATGTTGCTCAAGTTGTAAAGCCCTCTGAGACAATCTTGTGATTCTAAGTTAAATCTGATTTGACCCAAATCTATTGCCTTTTGAATAAGATCTTTTGAAATAAGCACACTAATGATTAAACGTTTTTCTAACATTTAAAACAGGACATCAAATTCATAATATTAAACTTCCACCTGCCACCTACAGTGCATTTGTCTTAGTGACTTTTAGTTGTGTGATGTTTCCATGTTCAGTATCGGAGCCATGCCATTGGCAGATGGGAAGGATGGTTGCTAAGGGTGATGATGCTGTTGCTAGTGCTTCCACAAAAAAGTCTGATTATTACTGGATGCTGATTGGCTGATCAGGTTCCGTTTCCAGCCACAAGTGCAGGAGACAAGGTTGGGACAGCCTATTCTGACACAAGTATGTTCTTTATGCAAACAAACAAAACAATCTCAGACATGTGTACTCTGTTATGTACTCATTCAAAGCAATAGCATATTCATACCCAGATGTTAAGACACATTAGATTTGTTTTCTAGCTGTTGGTAGGGGTGATCTGCCACAAGTTGTCTCAGTTTTTGCTGTCAAAACAGACAGATGGCGAAGAGGGTGATAGTGTGAAACCGAGAGTGAGAGAGATGCTGCTGTGCTCTACTGGATGACTCATCACTCTGTCACTCTGACCTTTATCGGCTATCCTCTCTACCTCTATTGTTCTGTCCCTACCCTTCATTTTCAATTTCTGCACATTTCTAAATACATTTCCTACTGATTATGTCCATCTCCTAACTTGCTCTTTGACCAATCCTCTACTTTGTGACAAATACATTCTCTTCCTCCTGACATTATTCCAACCTTTTCCTCCCGTGCACCCTCTGGTCCCTTCACCATCATTTCTCTTTGGTCAAGTGCAACCTTACCTGAGGGATGTTTGCTGGCTCTGACACAGTGTAAGCACAAGTTCCTGTCACATAAGAATGACAGACACACATTCACTACAGATAACAAAAGTAACTGACTGTGGCTTATATACATTGATTGTTGATTTGATTGAACTGACTAAACGGGCAGCACTTAAATGCTTCTTTCAGTGTGTGGAGAAACTATTTGTTTGGGGGAAAATTCCATACTCACTGCATATTCAATGAACGTTTCTGCCAAGCCTCATTGTAAAAAAAAGATATTGGTGTATGGCAGACATACTCAACTGTGCACCTACTCATGCAGAAATAATGAATATACTCCCAGGTTTACTCTCTTAGCTAAGCCACACCTCCAGACCAGCCCAGCTTATTGATCTGTCTTTGCTTTCAAAGGCTTTGAGAGCAACAGAAAGTGAAACCACATCCAGAATCAATAGTTGAGTACTCAACTCCAAAGTTGAGGACATGTCTCACCATGAAAGCAGCAATCGTCATCAGCCTGGCTGCTCTTAACTGGCAGTGAGAGAACGTCTAAGGTCAATCTCTAAAGATAGGGGGACCCCAGTCATAGAGGATAATGCCTGTTGGGGAGTTATTTTGATGCCTACATGCAATAATTAAGTATAAATAGAAGGATTTCCATGTGTTCACATTAAAATAAAAGGTTAGGTGCCATGTGGAGATGTCATTCCGTAATTCAGGAAAAACAACAGAGACAAAGAAGCCAAGTTAAAGTTTATGGGGGCTATAAAAAATGCATGGAGTCACTTTGTCTAACTGTGTGTGTGTCGGTGTGTGGACGTGGTCTGGTGGGGAGTGCATGGACATGCCGATAAAGTAGTTTATTACATCGTTGTATGAGTTGTAGGGCTGGGATGATATGCTTTTGTGCCAATGGGATGATATGCTTTTGGGATGATATGCTTTTGTCCCAATTTGATTATTTCATGATACATGGGTGCTGTTTAGTTATAAAAACTTAAAAACAATGTTTTGAAAACAATGTATTTCTGTTTCCTAACAGTTCCAATTGAATTAATATTGCAATTTTAATTTATCGCAATTCTAGAAGTATTGAGTATTATGGTTTTATCTTCCTTCTTTAACAACAACAAAAGTCAATTAATACACTTCTAGAGACAATATCATGAGACATTTCTAAAAACTAATTGTTTTCTGAAAAAAGGCCACATCAAATGCAAGTCTGACTGATTCAGTCTGACTGAGTCATTTGTAAAGAAGTACACAATATGTATTTTCTGCATTTTTGGATCTGTTTTGCTCGATACAGAAAGTTGGCGTCAGCCTTATCGTATAAACAAAACATGTTCAGGTCCATCATTGGTAAATTACAATATACAAGTTTCTATTTTTTTCCACCCCAACCCCTGTGTGAGCGATCACCTGAAGGAGCTCCAGCAGAGGACATCTAGGACAGAGCTCCTCCCCTGCAGTCTGCTGTCATAAGTTAGAACACCTTGCTCTGTCTCCCTCTCTCTCTCACTTCCACATGTTCTGTTGCATAGAAAAGGGTGGACATTTTAGGTGTGCAGGTCTGCTGAGTCACACAATGACACACAAATATACTGATCATCTCACAATATGTATAAAGCTATTTGTGTGGGAGTGCATGGAAACAGCTGTCTATATAACAGATCAAAAACTCATTTATTCCCTGAGTAAATGAATTGAATGTGCTTGTATCATGGGAATAATGGGTTTTGTTTTCCTAACCATCATTTCGTTCACATGTATGTGTACCCATTTTGGGGCTCCACCTCAACCAAAGCCCCTTTCCAACCACTACGTTGCACCAGCTGGCGAGAGGAGACAATCACAGATTGCCAAATAAACAAAAAAAGGGGGGGTCGTAAGTTGGAAAGCAGTCTTAAGTTTCTCTACAAGGTTCCATCTGGTCTGTTCAGCTGAACACAAAACAGAATCAATGGTCCCATTCTGCTGAGACTTGGCACAACCTGAAGGTGAGGGGGAACTGGAGACAGAGTTTAGGATGAATGGCCCTCAAAACCCTGGTTGAACTGTTAACCAGTAATATAATAACTTAGTATTTTCACTTATACTAAACGTTTTGAAAATCTCATACTAAGGACTCCAAACAACCCCATTTATGCTTAAAATATACAGTATATGAATGGAAACTGTCACTCCTTTTATAATTGTTGTTACTTCCATTTGGTAAACAGGAAGCATGTTGTTATGGACTGTTAGTTATGCTTCGGGCTACAACCTGAGGCCCATTTTTCTTACCCTATATATTTTGTTTACATTTAGGAAAATTGCTAGCGTTTACACTTTAGCTGTTAGCCATTCCTGTTTGCAGTCTATACGTGGCCGTACAGTAAACTATCACTGAATTACTTTTATACTGAAGAAAATGTCAGGATTCTTAGGCAGATTCTGGAGTTGTAAGGTGTGTAAGGTTTCTATATTGATTGATTTTTTTATAACCATACCATCAGAAAGTGTAAGTCACGCCTAATCTAAATATATGTGTTTTAATGTTTGGTTGTTCAGAATTGAGTGAGTTAAAACTCAGAGAAGGAGTAGTCCAACGTTTTTATGCACATTGTGGAAGTTATCTTTACTGTATGAGGTGTGGGTTGTCAATATGTTCTGGATTATTACAACTCTCCCTGGACCAACAGTTCTTTTAAACCTTTTACATTTATTTTCTCTAAAGTATCTGAAAAACGTTTTGTTGTATTTTTTCCCCCCTAAGAGCTTGGTTGCAGCTAAAGATAAGGTACAAGCTAAATTGTGGGTCAATTATGATATAGTCAAGTTATCAATAATTTATGGTAAGGTATGGTTTCTAAAACTATGTTGAGGTTAGGGAAAGGATTGTGGTTAGGATTATGAACACTGAATTCTAACCTGAGATCTCAAGTGAACTAGTGAATGCCAATTACAAATTTGAAGTAATTGCAAGAATGAAATGAAACATTACAGTGATCAGAGGATGTGACTCTCATTTTTCCCTACCCCAACAAACTCAATCCCATATCCCACTCTATGTGCCCTCTTCCTCACCCCGCTAGTTTACCTGTCTTATAGATGATTGCTGTGAATGTGGTGGTGAATAATAAATCATTACACTACTGACATCCTGCATTGGATATTGGTGGTATGGCACTTAGCTTCCCTTCATTTAGAATTGGATCCTCTTCATTTACATTTCCAGATGAGGATTTTAGAGTTCTCTGCCATTAATCAGCATCCTTATGTAAAAGTGGCAATGTCTCATCATTGAGATCTTCAGCCGTCAGCTCTGTGCAGAGTGGGCTACTGCCGCAGTCCCCGTGGTGCCAAGCCATCAACCTAATCACTATTTTGACACTTTGATTGGAGAAGGATTGCATATTATGTTCAACCTGTCCTTGGGCAATAGAGAAACGGCAGAGCAAGAAGAACACATAGGTGGGACCATGTGGAATACGTTTAGGACGCTGTGGATTCTCTTTTTCTTTAATATGTGTGTGATTCTTACTCTCTGCCTGAAGACATGTCTGGGGTTCTCACCTGGCCCACTTTCAAGCAGTGGTGTCTGCAGGAAAACTTTTACGACACTAGTTATGGTTAGACTTGAATTTCATCTGCCTTGTGTCTGCATTAAGAGTGTCAGTCCTTTGAATGAGTTCGTGCCTGGAGTAGTGGACTGATCCCACAGTCTGCAGGTCTGTATGTGATCAGAGCACAATCAGTAACACAACAAACTGTCCGGGAGCCTGCCTCCTGCATTCTGATTAAGGACCTCATAGGTAGCACAAACATTTTAACCAGAGAGTTCAACTTGTAGGTTATGCCATCATATTGTTTGAGCATACTGTATTTTCCTGCTAACCAATGTAACAAATCACACAGACAAACATGCACACAAATAGATTATCCAACAGGGTGAGTGCCAGTAGCCGCTCAAAACCTGTGCACCCAGTCAAGCTGAGCAGTGAGCCATAGGAAAATTATGATGCAATTTCTCATTTAGGTTGCAAGAATAGTTCACACAGTTGTTGGTTCTGTTCAAACAATAATCCCAGAAATGTAGCTGCTTGCTCATTATTGCTACTGTAAATTATATTCCTGACAGTAAGTCAAGAAAACTTCTATTGTTTGCATTTTTCTATTCATTTTATTTCTATCTTTGTGCCAGAACAGACTTTATGTTCTGTATGCTTTGTGGGCATGTATGTACTGTATGTTGTCAAGTTGTAGATGCATCAGAGACACAAAGTAAGCTGTGATGTCAAAAACACTTCGGCAAAATCTAGAACCTCATCTCATTGTCAGGTTCTAATTTACACGTTGTCTTATGTTTTGTTTTTTCCTGAGACGCGCATGTTTTTGGTGAAAACCGTTTCCACCCTGTGGTGGGCGATGCTTCTCCTTTAATGTGGAGCAGAGAGGCAGCGGGATTGTCTGGAAGGGGAAGCGCAGAGGGATGGGGCGAGGCGCGCGAGGAGCTTAGTATGCGCTGCGATGCCCGACTGCAGCCCACGCATCTCAACTATGGTGAGTTATGGTGAAATATGAGAGACGTGGGATGAGCCGGCGGATCAAAAGCAGTTGGTCGTGATGAGATGACCCCTTTGCTGGACAGGTAGTCAAAAAAGGATGAAGTAAAGATATGAAGGAATGGACTCACGACTCCAAGACACCTTTTAAGAGGAGACAAACTGGATAAAAAAAAAGCACATGCGTCTGCGCACCAAGAGAATCAGGGTGAATTCCGGCATGCCATATTCTAAAATGATGATGTAGTCCAACGGATAACGCTATGCTGCATTGTTTAGTGCATGGGCTCTGTTGTGGCTGTCCACGATCCACACAGAAGGGCTGCAAATGGTTTGAGCATGTCTGGCACCTGCCAATCCAAACTAACACGCGCTTGCCAATCAACTGCAACACTGTCATTTCATGTTTAAACATCTCAGTGCATGAACTTGGCTGCTTTGCCTTTGTCTCAAATATATGAAAAAATGGTTACTAATATGTGCATCATTGGTGTATTCATAACGGATCCCCAATCAGAAACAGATGGTGGGGTTCACGCGGAGATACATTAATGGAATAACATGTTTACGAGCACAGATATGCCAAAACCTTTATGCGTAGTGCAGACCTGTTTGGAGATCAAACAGGTGATATGGCTTAAGATGAAATCTGCCGAAACAGAGGTGCCACCGAGTGGAAATACCAACAGCAGCGCCCCCCACAACCTCCCTTCCCCAAGTCTCAGCAAATATCAGGATAGAGGATTACCTTTGCTGCTGTTGCAAGCGGTGGCGTATTGTTATGAAGTGGGGGTGTCATATTTGGCTGATGCCAAGCATTTTAAGATGTGCTACCATTATTTTTACCACAACAACCCCCCTCCCTCCACCATATTCAACTTGTAGCCTACTGTAGTTGCATCAAAGCATGTATCTGCTGGTCAATAAGGCGAGGGAGGTAACTCCTGCATCACGCCTTGTCCCCTCTCTCACATACACCTCCACTCCCGTGCCGCTGCAGAGCCGGACCTTTGGCTGGCAGAGAGGAGCTGCTCTGACCGTGGAAGCTCACCGAACACTTCTGCTGGGCCCGTTACGCATTACCACCAGAGGACCCACTGTATACAAGCCTTACAAGCACTAGTGCACCTAGGTAGGACGTTTTGATTTTTTTTCAGACGTTGTTGCTTTAACTACCAAATTACACATCTGTGGTTGTGTCTTTGAAGTAAGATAATAGTCAGTGTCTAATAGGCCTACTGTAGGCTACATCTTCACACATGTGGCCTTTGTGCAGTGGCCTTTGCAGTTAGAAATAGAGTAAACTGTTCAAACAGCTCTGCAGAAATTCAGTTGGCTCTGTCAACTACTGGCTACGACAAGTATGCTTAAATACATATTATTGATAAACTGTTACTTTGATCAGAGACCTGCGTTTTTGGTCACAATGTTTTTGGAATGTTGGGTCATCGTACACATACAGAGAGAGGAAATTCATCTCTGAGATTGTATGGAGCACTCAGCATATAATCAGATTTGTTGGTTGTAATTGCACCCTGTAAGAGCTGATATAGTATTACTGGCTGGCATATTGATCCTGCTGTGTGCTTATATGAGGGAGAAGTCATAACCTAATACACATAGACACAATGGAGCCAATGTGCTCAAATGCTTGTGCCCCCACCCCATGCTTGTTATTTTCAACTGCCCATCTCTTGCTTGTTTGTAGGAAGGCCTTGAAATAGCAAAGCATTTCTAGGAATTCATATTTTAGTTAGGGAAAGATTTACAATTTAGAAAATAAATGGTTCAGAAAGACGCACCAGTGGATACAAGTTTTTGAATATGCATGCTCCAAATTAATTTAATAAATCGATTGAAAGCATGATTTTTCTCACTCAATGCATTCTAAACACATGGTTATCACATTAATATTGCAGTCATTTCTGTTCTGTCCTGCAGCTCTTTGCAGGCAGATCTGCCTGAACCCACGAGTGTGTGGAGACTTTATCCCCTTGTGACCCATCGTGGCCCCACCCTGTCAGAAACCTGCAGGTCCCGTCTTCCCCCAGCATGACGGTTGCCACCAGCGACCCTGCGGATGAAGCCGCAGCACATCCGGGTCAGCCTCAGGACCAGTACGACCCAGACCTGGACCATGAGTGCTGCGAGAGGGTCGTCATCAACATATCAGGCTTGCGCTTTGAGACGCAGCTCAAGACCCTCTCCCAGTTTCCAGAGACGCTGCTGGGGGATCCCAAGAAAAGGATGAGGTACTTTGATCCTCTGCGGAATGAGTACTTTTTTGATCGAAATCGACCAAGTTTTGATGCTATTCTGTATTATTACCAATCAGGAGGGAGGCTGCGCCGGCCTGTTAATGTGACCCTGGACATTTTTTCTGAGGAGATCCGTTTTTATGAATTGGGTGAGGAGGCTATGGAAATCTTTAGGGAGGATGAAGGTTTCATAAAGGAGGAGGAGCGACCTCTGCCAGAGAATGAGTTTCAGAGGCAAGTATGGTTGCTGTTTGAGTATCCAGAAAGCTCAGGTCCTGCACGCATCATTGCCATCATCTCTGTCATGGTGATTCTTATCTCTATTGTCAGCTTTTGTCTGGAGACATTGCCAGTTTTTCGAAATGATGATGAGGAGATGTACAATTTTCAATTACAGTCAATGTCCAACGTCACCTTTACCTATGACAGCTCGGCGTATTTCAAAGACCCTTTCTTCATCGTGGAGACCCTCTGTATTATCTGGTTCTCTTTTGAGTTCCTAGTTAGGTTCTTTGCCTGTCCCAGTAAAGCTGGATTTTTTGGCAACATCATGAACATCATTGATATTGTTGCAATCATCCCCTACTTCATCACCCTGGGAACAGAGCTAGCAGAGAGGCCAGAGGACGGCCAGGCAGGCCAGCAGGCTATGTCTTTGGCTATTCTCCGTGTTATTCGTCTAGTCAGGGTGTTTCGTATCTTTAAACTCTCACGTCACTCCAAGGGCCTCCAGATCTTGGGCCAGACTCTGAAGGCAAGTATGCGGGAGCTGGGCCTCCTCATCTTCTTCCTGTTCATCGGCGTGATCCTCTTCTCCAGTGCTGTCTACTTCGCGGAAGCGGACGAGCCACAGTCCCAGTTCAGCAGCATCCCTGAGGCCTTTTGGTGGGCTGTGGTTTCCATGACCACCGTAGGCTATGGAGACATGGTTCCAACAACCATTGGAGGAAAGATTGTGGGGTCTCTTTGCGCCATTGCCGGTGTGCTGACTATTGCCCTGCCTGTGCCTGTCATTGTGTCAAACTTCAACTACTTCTACCACCGAGAGACAGAGGGCGAGGAACAGGCACAGTATCTGAATGTCCCAAGTGTGCCTAAAGTGAGCTCGGCTGACGAGCTGAAGAAGAGCGGTCGGCGCGGCAGTGGGTCCACTCTCAGTAAATCTGACTATGTGGAGATTCAGGAGGCTGTGAACCACAGCACTGAGGACTTCAGACCAGAGGGCATGAAAACAGGAAACTGCACCCTGTCCAACACTAACTATGTTAACATCACCAAGATGCGTACAGATGTATAATGTAAGCTACTGTAGATGGTTAAGTTCAGCTGGGGTCTGTTACGAGAGGATGAAGGTGTGACTCCATGTATTGACCAACGAATGGCGCCCAGCATGAGAGTCCAGAGCAGATGAGTGGGATTACCTTGGAGAAAAGGTCAGTCGTGAGGACCTCATGCTCAAGCACATCCTATGAAGCTATCAGCGCATATCATAGAACTGCCACCCGTCTTATTTAGGACATTATCAGTGTCTGCATGGAGTTTATTTTTGTTGTTGTCTATGTGACAGTAGTCATCCTGCTCGCAACAGTAGCCAAGTAGTAGCCAAACCAGTAATAACTTATATTAACAGCATAAAGGGACCACTAGTTTCTACCTTCTAGCTCAAACTGCCGCTGGGAGAAGATGCAAGAAAAACAACAAGTTATATCAGCCTAACATTTATTATTAAATGTAACTTAACATATTGTGATTAAAAACAGGTCACACTATCAGCATCATGAGCAACTTTAATCTGCTGCTCTAACTGCCAAGGTCCTGACTCGGAGAAAAACAAAATCACCCAGACCACAGTTGTTCTGTCAGGGGAAAACTGAAGTGCACAACTAAGAGAGAGAGAGAGAGAGAGTGATACTAATACGCTCTCTGGCCAAATGGTCATATGTTGCTTTCTCTGTCAGAGACAAAAGCCTGAGTGCACTTGCATTCCTCCCCGGGTCCTTACTAGATATTGTCTAGTTCTAGCTAGTGACTTCGGTAGAGACCAACAAATACAGTAGATGACAGTGCTGTAATTCTGAACCACATAGCACACCTCTCTTTCCTGCCATTTTTCTTCAATGAAGCTCAAGTGGATTTACAGTATGTACACCATCGCCAAGACTTTTTGTTTTGTAGCCAATGCAGGCTAGCCGGTGGACAGAAGAAATGTCTCGCTAAACAGAGTGAATGGTTATTTATTGATGTGTGATCATTTTATTTCTTGTAATGTATGCTTTTTTAGTAATATGATGAATGTGTGCCTCTCACTTACAATCTTTTTTTATGGTTAAGTTATGTGATGTACTGTAGAAAGAGTGAATAATTTCTCTGCTGCGTTCTGAGTGAGTGCCTATTTCCCCATCCTCTTGACTTTACCTTTAAGTGTCTCTTCAGCTGCCCTGGTCTACTGTAACAGACTTACAGTAAGAAGTGTTATAAATGTTGCTGTACTTGACTTCATAGCATTCCAATCACATGAGATTAAGGAGGAAACTAGTGTGAGATTTTAGTTTGTTGCTTTTGTCAGAAGCCAATTAAAACCAAGTTAATAACAGCAGAGTTAACTAGGTTTATGAATAAGGCTTTTTGTATTCTCTAAAGGCCCACAATCAAAGAAAGAGCTCAGTGATCAAGTGAAATTAATCAATGACACCTTCAAGGATCTTTTGTCATGCTAGCACTGCCTGCTTTGTATTGTTCAGCCTTGCTGGATGAGTGGCAAGAGGCAGTCTCAGTCTTTAAGTCTGCTGTAAACATGCTTATGCAGCCGATTTGCGATACAGGTACAATGTATTTATTGATTGCTCTTACCTAATCAAAGTGATAAATGATTTCAGTCTGCCATGCCCTCTTCCCCATATATCTCCCATATTTAACAATTGATCAAAATTAGTGAACTTTGCCTGCCTCTGGAACAAGTTAAAAGTGTTACTCAACTACATCAACCAAGACAAATTTGCTGCCACCTATTGCGTTGTAAAAGAGATTAATTTGTATCCCAGTATTTGTTTTTCTTTCTTGCAGTTTTAACAATCATTCCATCGGCTCATTTTTCCCACATAATGCAGGACCTATGTGTCCTTCATATGCTTTTTATTAAACAGATGCTATTCTGCTATTGTAGTGCTGCATGTCCTTTATAATATTCATTGTAGCATGAATTAGTATGAATAATACTTAAAAAGCAAATTGACATCATTATATTGCTATCTCTATATCTGCCGTTATGTGCAATATACTGTATGAAAGACAAGTGTCTTGCCTTAGAATTATGTGTCATGCTTTACATATGCGTCTTCTTGCCATTACTATTTGAAATATTGTTGAGTCGCAAATCCATGTAAAGTATTTACCCAGAGAGTGCAGTCTGTCCACAAATGTAAGTAAAAAAAGTAACAGCAGGTTTATTCATGAGAGGACATGGGGAAGGTTTGAGAGCAGATCCACATTGAATTCAGAACAGGGATAGCTAAACACATGATCAACAGTTCAGACACTAACTAATCCCGCTTGCTTCTTCTTTATCGTCAGTTGCAGTCACAACCCAGAACTGTGTCTCATAGTGAAAGCACAACAACAGCTAGTATATGCTGCCATCCCAGTAGATACACAGATTCAAACTGTCAGTCACTCAGACTTATTCTACCCAGCGAAGTGAATCATAATGCTCCCAGGGACTGAGTTTGAGTGGGCACATGTACTGTATATAGGTCCATCTCACAACAGAAGTTGTGAGAAATAGAGAGGAGTTTTTAGATGCACACAAGCTGAGTGTCAAGCTCAGAGACAATGTGGTAGCTGTTATCTAAAACACTGCTCTTCTTGACTCCAGGCTACTATGGTGCTCTGTATATTCTATTCCATCATAGCACAGTTTTTACAGCCTGTGTATATGTCCAGCACATGCATATAGTTAATAAACAAAGACAACTGAAAGGAATGTCCTGCCACGCTCATTACAGTAGAGATGAGATCTGTGAGCATGTGTTGATTTATGAGATAAGCTGCATTGTCAGCCAATTACTGGGGGTTAAAGGAAATAGAAGGAAAGAGAGGAAAGGTTGGGAAGGAAAATACAATAATGGAAGTAAGATAAACCCTGCCCACACCCTCTTTCGCTGTTTAAACTGCTGGGTATTTTTTACTGTTGTTGTTTACCGGAACACCTACTGTATGTGAATTTATGTCTGGACCTCTGTCGTTTCCACTATTGTTACCAAGCACACTCCTGAAGTGAGACTCTGTCAAGACAAAAACACTCTCATGGAGAAACCGACTCATCAGGATCATCTGAAACAAGGATAACACATCCTTTCTTTACTCTACAGGCAAGATGACAATTGACACACACATACACACATGTCAGACAATTGAACACATACGGCTGGTGTACACACACTGCCTGTGATGGCCAGGCCTGCTGCCAGGACGGACCCCTGTGGTTCTATCAGACTTTGAGGCCACAGAGTGAATGGATTTAAATCCACCGCTAGTGGTGAACACACGTACAGTAGCCATGTAAACAATGTATTTAGGAGTTACAGCTGCTTTCAATGATGTCTTAAAATGCCTAAAGCTTCAGCTTCAAAACGAGCTTCTGCCATGTAAAGATTCCTGTAGCAGGGAATCAAAGTGTATGCTTGCTGAATTAATCCAAGAAACTAAAGTTGTATAGTAGGTGAGTTATCGCTTAGTTTTGATATGTTTCAGGGACTAAGAATGGAATTATGTTAAGAAATCAATAAGGAAATATAATTTCAATGAGAACTTTAACTTATTCGTGTCATCAGACACTGTATAAATAACTTTTTTTCACTGTTTTTCTATTTGAATGTTATTGTTGGCTCACCTTTGAGCGTCATACGGTGCAGGGGCTGAGGTTTGACTAAAATGTACATGCAGGCCTTTGTAAAATAGATTGTCTCTACTGTATTAATACATATTTACCCCCAAACAACCACCTCCTCTAATGTAACTCTATTTCCCCGACCTTCTTCAATGCTGACAGTCACAAATACTAAATGTTTAAGGAATTTAGTTAAACCTCAGCTACTTCACTAGCTTTCTTTAGCTTTTGTGGTCTCTGTTCAGCCATGTGTAAAAGTCTGTTTTTTCTACCATTGTAAGGAAGAAGACAAGCAAATTGTCCATTGTTACATACAAAGGAAATATGGATTTGAACACTTGCCATGCCCTTGACAAAGACGAGTGAATATGAACTGATTCAAAGAAAACATTGATAGATACTTTCATTATTCAAAATAATTGTAAATGAGGAATAATAATGGTCTTCATGATAAAATCCAAAATAACATATTTATGATAACATCAAGCTACTGTTGTGTCTTTTTCATTTGATGTTGAGATAAATAGATTTGTAATTCTTATAGTGGTTTCAGAAAAGGTTTTCTCATTATATATTAAGATTGTATCTATTATGTTTTTCACCATAGCAATATACTTTATATGTCCAGAATGCACAGAATCAAACAGAAAATGACTCTTAATTGGTGAATGTTTACATCAAATCCAACAACTTACTGTAGGTTTCTGTGTGAATACATAGCAAAGTCACTGAAGTATAGTTTGTAACATATCCAATTCTTCGTTGGTGCTCTTACAGCAAAACAAAGCCTTGAGAAAGAAAACCAAAAAGTTCCATATATACCAAATAAATTGATGGAAGCATCACTGGAGCTGCTGCTCTCATGTCCATTACAGAAGGATTATTTGAATCAACCCTGAACTCCTCAATGGCTCCCTGTGTTTTACTGAGAGAGCAAAGTGGTCTATTTATAAATCCAGGAAGGGGAAAAATAACGCCCTCTACTCCTGGTTCAACATAGAGTGGGACAAGTAAAAACATTGTCTATATTCCGTAGAGTTCCGTAGAGAACACTTTGCCTCGCAGCTGGAAAGGTTTGTCTCTTCCCTCTCATTGCTGCTACTTGAGTTTGATCTTGTTTGCCCTCCACATTAGTTGCCCCTCTCATATTTCATTTACCACACAATTCTCTTGTGTTCATTTCTCTCCATCTGTGCCTCTCCACCAGTGCTAACCACCGAAGTAATGCACAGCCGGTGTTCTGATTATCCTCTCAGACATATATTAGCAGGAGTGTAATGCTCCCTCTAGGCCACCTCAGTTGCTTCCAGTATGTTGGCTTAGGACACTAGCCAGGCATCTTTCCAGATAACTGATGCGTATTGATCCACTGTTTGATTAGCTATGTATTAAACAGAAGCCTGGCTTAAGTTCTCTTTAAGCCTACCATACAGCCAATATTCCAACTATGTCACACATCGGTCGGTTATCCCATCTTACAATGTATGTAAGGTTGTTCCCTGCTTTTGTCCTGACTTGCACTTTTATATTGTAGGCAGCGTTTATTTAATGATTTAAAGTGGCCAGGAGAAAATAATAAAATTAAAATATTACCAATACGTTTCTTGACCAGTTTCTCACCTGCGGCCTGTCATTTTGATGGACACAAGTGCACTTTTGTTTGTAAGTTGAACGAAGCAATACCCAATTGACCAAGTGATTGCCTTACATGCTGTGAATATATGATTATTGCAGTATGAGCTGATTTATAACCTAATACACAGCCCAGTTAATGAGCTTTCTTTATAGCATACCAGGTTCCACAGGGAAAGTGTGTGTATGTGTGTGTGTGCAGGGGTGGTGGGGGAAGCCCTTTTTTATCACTTCTGTTGCAGCGGTGGAAGCCCCTTATAACGCCTTTATTCCAGCAGGTTTCCTTTCTGTTCATAGGGTTTATCTCCTCCTTGTGTATGTGGCATAGTTTTAAAATCATTTTGGGGGATGACCAAGATTTTTGTTGGATCATTTAGTTTTTCTTGAACACAAAGGAAAAGGGGAAATTTTAAAAAGATGTATATTAAGGGGTTAGACTTTAGGTGAACGTATGTAAAAAGGACACCACTGGGGTCAATGTGTAAAGAGTTGAATTGGTTAACAAGTTTGGCATATATTGTGTACCTTTTACTTACAGCCAAATACAACACAGCACAGCAGTCTTCAATATTATCTTGAAGACTTAAGATTTATTCATGGGATTGGAATTGCTGTGAGTTGTGTTTAACAATGTGACATTCTCATATTGTTTGAAGAAGTATACTTAAACTATACTTGCCTCAAATAAAATAGAGCAAGGATTTTCAAGACAATTCAACGGTAAATGTGAATCATTTAAATCTTTTATTTCATCTTGTTACTGCAGTCAGTTTGCAGTCAGTCCAGTTGATTAGGACAGCAATTCATGAAAAGATCCATTTATGACATATGATGAAGGATGCATTCCCTATAAACAGAAAGGAAATCTACTGCTAATTATATTTTTCATCATGCTGTTTCTTCATTGTCCTCCATCTGTCTTTATCTCAGCCGGCAACTAAATTAGGCATGTGGAAGGAAAACAAACAAAAGCCACAGAATGTTGTGTTGAGAGGCATAACAAGCTAATCTGCATACACCAACCACAACAGTGACCTTAAAAGAACAAGACTTGCAAGACTTAGGAACGATAAAATGAAGGATTAAAGGAATATAGGCTCCCATTTGAGCATAAACACTGCTGCATAATAAGAGACAACCAGATTTGTTTAAAGAGACACTTACACTTGAGACAATTATGTGCAGGCTGCAAAACAAATTCTCTTTTATCTACAGTGGGTATCAGTATGAAGGAAAAAGACATTTGGTAAAGGGTAATTAAAACAGTGAGCAAAATGAATAATTTTCAAACCTCACTGTGTCCAGACTCTCAAACAGCACTGCTGCTAACCCCTCCTTCGTAATTTCTTGCTTTGATACACTTTTTTTTGTCTTAATGGACCACGTGATTGCACCTAGTTCTCCCATCTTCCCCCTAGTGTCCATGAGCAGGAATGCACATGTATGAGCTGTGCAGCATGTTTAACATCTTAAACAATCTGAATCAACCCAAGCCATTTTTATTTGCTCTCTACATCCTCTAATTCTTAAGCAATGTATACATTGCATGAACAAATGTAAAAATAAATGAAATTATACAACATAATAAGGATTGAAATAAGTAAAGAAAGGAATTACACCTGTTTTCTTTTAATTTAATTTTTTGTGTGTGTGTATATGTGTGTGTGTTAAAGGCAATAATAGTCACCACAGTGAGGGAAAAAAATGAAACCCTCTTCCTCTTCTCTCTGTATCTCCACTTACTCATTGCTCACATACATGGTATGGGGGGGGCTTAAAATTTCACACCTGCATACATAATTCATGAACTCAAAAACCACATTCTACTCTACAATTCCTCCTGGTCTCCATTTTGCTTGTCTGTTTCTCCCTCGCTCTTTGGTCCCTTTTTGTGTTGTCTGTCTTTCTTTCCAGATGTGTTTTATTATTTTCTACCTACAAAAACACTGTAAAACACAGATTTGCAGATGTGGTTGTTTTGGCCCGAGGAACACACACCAACAAATACACACACACGCACACACACAAACACACATTAGCTCTTTATTTTTGTTCTTCATGACTCTGAGTGTATTGATCAAGTATGCACCAGAAGTGGATCAGATAATGGGGTAGTGATTAGAGAGCATTACTGTAGCAGGAGACGGTATACCTATAGTATTTGTAAATGCATCTCAAACTCAAGGGTTCATTTAATATAGCTATTTTTGCATTTAAATGTAGTATTATAGCCTACAACTTTCCATGCTTGTAAATCAATCCGTGATACAGCTGGAGAGTAGACGTTTCACCTTCCATCTGCTTCATCACTCCTCACTTATCTGCACCAAATGGAATAGGAAGCGTGTAAGGCCATCATGAATATATTAGGATTAAGGGGAAATATGATGAATAACAAGGTATTATTTTGCTGACAATAAACAAAAAAGAAAACCTAGCTGACATAACAGACTTGTACAAAATCTTCCTGCAATCCTTTTTCTTCCCCCTCGACCGCTTTGTCTTGATAGTTGCCCACCCCTACTCTTTGGCCTATTTTTGTGACTCAAATGAGAAAACAGAGAAGAAACTGGGTGTTTGCAGTGTCTTTGGGAGAAATTGAAAAAAAAGAATGTTGTAAGTGAGAGAAGAGCAAAAGATCTGTTGGGACGCACCATGAAAGAAGAAGCTGGCTGGTGGAAACGCATATAAACAGGCAGAATGATTCTGACTTGTGTGACTGTGTAGTTGGCAAACCTAAAGTCATGGAGTATGTTTGGTCAATAAATAGGGGACTTGAAAAATCAGGAAGACATGTCTAAATTGAAAAATGTAGCGTAGCCTATATGAGGGCACTGCAGAAGAATAGACAGAAGAGAAGACGTTTTATTGGGAATAGTGCACCCGTAAAACTGATGGTTCAAATTTACAAATAAATGCAAACAAAATCCAATCTAACCAAAAACTTAAAGCTACGTTGTGTAAAGTTTTTAGTTGTTCATTATCGGAGAACCACACCTATTCAAAATCCAAATTTCAGGAACCAGGAGTCTTCCTCGCCCAGAATAAGAACACCGATATTGAAAAGAGCAATAATAATGTCGTTATCAGAAAAAAGAGTGAACATTGGAGCTGCTTTGGACGCACACACCAAATCCCAACTACTTAATCATCCTCCGGACCGCTGCAGTCTCTTTTTCTTTCTCTCCCCTTTCCGTCGTGTGGTGCACGTGCCCGCTCGTGGTGTGAAGCGCGCATCCGCGCCACTTTCCTACATGCACTCCAGTAACCACGGCTGATTGACAGCTTTTTGTACCCTTTCGCGTTTTGAAGCGTGACAGCTACTGGGAGAAAATCTTACACGATGTAGCTTTAAATGCAAGAACGGGTCTGGAGAGTGAACTAAGTGCCATGCCAGCGGATGCCTGCAGAGGGAACCCTATCCATACTGTGCCCTACTCCACATGTGACTCTGAATGACCCATGCTCAGTCAGACAGAAGCCAGCCAGTGGCATCTTCTCCCCAGCCAGAGGCTGCAGGCAGGTCCAGGGGTCAGCCAATGGAAGCATCTGGGCTACACGCATCCATTTAAACAGTGTGTTAGGAGATTAATGTGACAGCAATGTTATGAATTACCCTTATTCAACCATGGGGAGTTCACCCTTTTGACCCACACAGCTCATATGAAATGCAATGTAAATACTTAGTAGATGGTATGCAATCGGTAACAAAGTGGTAGGCCTACGTGCGGAATTGAATAAAAGTAAAACGCCTATATTATATAGAAAGCAGAGATCACCTGAAGTGTGGTTTAGGGACTCCTGGCACTTTGTTGTAACAAAAGAATCAAATGCTCCTTACTTCAGCGTTCTGATTAGAGATGAGAAGAGATGAGAGGAGTGTTATCATGACTGATGGTGGTCAAGTGAGCATAATTAAGGGACCATCCATCAGAGGTTAGGAAACGACCCTTTTAATCTCTCCCCCTCTCTCTCTCGCTCTTGCTCTCGCTCGCTGCGCACAGCTTTAGCTGAAGGACGAAGAAAAACAGGGATTTTGTAAACGGGGAATTGGCCAAATTAAACGTAATCATGTTGTTATATCACTCTCGCATCTGGCCCCAGGATGATTGGCGAGGGCACCTCCGACGTGCCTACTGTCAGACTGGGGTTGACAAGACGCGCGTTGTGCTCAGTCTATCCAGTGCGCGTTAACCATGAGTCCGGCACTGCCCGGAGCGCCAAACTTTCACCAATTACGCCCGGAAGTGTGTCGGATCGCACTGAAGGTAGGCCGCTTCTTCCTTCAATACTACCTGTAACAACAAGTGCTCCAAGCTCCTGTGTGATGGAGCTTTTTTTTGTTTTAGTCAACCAGCTGTTGCACAAACGCGCTGCAAAAGCCGCTGGAGCAACAGAGAAATCACAGCTTATCTTTTAGCTTTGTTTCTGAAGAAATTGTAGAAAAACATTTATGCAAACAGAAAAGGCTGAAATATATCAAGGCTAAGTCTTCACTAGGCTATTATTTGAAAAATGTATTTTTCTCAATTATGTCCATCATTCCCAAAATTGTGTTTAAGAGTTTATATTTACACTGAGCTCACATTAGGACTCTTTTACAGCAGAATTTTCTGTGAATAGTTTTTGTCTTTTCCATCTAAATTCTTTTTTTTAAGATGTTCAGGACTGAAGAAAGCCAGCACATTAGCATGCTTTTCCTTACACTGGAAACAGAACTCCTTTTATGACTTTAAACAGCTACTAGGTGAGTTTAATGTGAAATCTTCATCTGCAAAGTGGCTGATACAGCTGTCACAAACATGTAATAAAGTTTAACAAAGTCTACTTTAATAATATATTTATAATAAATAAGTATGAAATTGTAACCCTCCGGTGAAGAGCCCGTTTTACTGTCCTGAGGAGAGGACGTGCAAAGTTTAGTAGGCTACAGCTCTTTGGTCAATGTGCTGTTTCTCAAAAACACTGAAATAAAGATATCCCTCTGTAGAATGTCAACAACAGTTTGACATAATATTTTATATTTAACCTTTTATGTACCTCTGTAGGTTTACATGCAGCCATCTCCACACATCCCCAAGTTCAAACTGGATTCATCTGTAAGCAAACTTTCTGAACTCATCCACTCCTTCATTTTCTCCAGAACCTCTCAAAACTCCACTGACCCTCCATGCTCCACCCACTTGTCATGGTACACACACACACACCATGTTGTGATCAATTTACACCTGTGCAATAGGTGTCATTTGATTCACATCACATTGTTAATTGAGCAAATAGCTTAAGGAATAAGAAATATTTCATAACAAATGTGTTTTTCTTGGTGTTGTCAGTGAGTGTGCAAGTGTTTGGTCTATTTTTTGCTTATGGTGGTAGTTTATTACCTTGTGATGATCACCAACTGAAAGCCATGATTGGCCCTTTGTCTCATTTAACACCATCATTCGTTACATTCTCATAAGCTGGTAAACATGCATCACTTGACATGTTACTACAGTATGAGTCTGTCTACACTGTCCAAGTTGGTAAACTAAGAGCGAAAAATAATCAAAAGTGTGTGTGTGTGTGTGTGTGTGTGTGTGTGTGTGTGTGGGTTGCACATTTGTTATTTGGTTGTATGCCACCTGACATTAGTGATATGAAATAGAGAGTCAGACCAGATGGCTATATTTTCCCCGTCTGGATCTGGCACAAAAAAGGCTTCTGAAAAACAAATATTATTTCTGTGAATGAGGTGGGTGGGGCCGGGGGGGGGGGGGGGGGGGGGGGGGGGGGGGGGGGGGGGGGGGGGGGAAGTTGACGTTGGGAGTAATGAGAGCGTGTGTGTTTGTTTCATTGCATTTGAGATAAAACAAAATGCCAATATTTAACCTTTTAGCTTCATGAGCAAATGACCTTTTACTACATGATGATAGGCAAAAGTCATGAAGAGTTTAATGAAGATGTGGAAGAGACATTTGAGAATACATTGTGAAGAAGATAGGTGAAGATACAGTGCAGTACAACATTTCTGGTGGAACAGAAAAGACATGAGGACTGACTCACATCGATTTACAGTTTTACTATTGTGTTTTGCTTCCTGGGCAATAGACAAAATCCAACAATGGATGATGTGTTTCCTCTGTCACAAAAATGTTCATTGCAACATGTTATTTAATTACAAAGAAAAAATCCTCACAATGTACAGAGGATCTCAATAGGCAGATCACTAATGAAAAATTAGATCTTACTTTTTTCCTCTGTTTATGCCCTGATGTGCTAATTATCTTATCCTGTCTATATCATGAAGAAAGGATTGTAGTGTGTGTTGTTTGCTGTTGTACAGCCATGTTTTGAAAATGCTTGGCTTCTGGGTTGCTGTGCGTGTGTGGGGGGGGGTGTTTCACAGTTTCATCTTAAGTACAGACTCATGCTGGCACATCAATCTCTGTGCCAGTAATTGAGGATGCCCCTTCAAAGCTTCAAAAGTACTTTGCTGACATGTCTTTATTTATTTATTTTTCATATATTTCATTGTTTATCCATATCTAGAAGTAACAGGAAACAATGTAACTGCACAGCAGTCGGCTTATTGTACATACAGGTAATGGCTTTGTACCTCAGACATAATATGCATTTTTCTGAAGAACAAAACCGCATTAGGCGGTAGGCTCTGTCTGAGTCCATCAATCAGTGCCATTAGATGTTATGTCAACTTCTTTTGATTGAGCGGTAGGTGTTGCAGATCAGAAATATAGCCTCAGCCTCAAGTCTTCTTCATCTGTTGATTTATTTCCTTGTTTGAATGACTGACCGTAGTCTGCACCGGTTGGTAAGCCTGTACAATTGCCTCCAGTCAGACTATGTGCTGTTTTTAGATGATCAACAGGAAGTTTTTTTAGTTAGGATGTACTTTTCTAATGATTATATGTGTGTGGGTGTGTGTGTGTGTGTGTGTGTGTGTGTGTGTGTGGGTGTGTGTGGGTGGGTGTGGGTGTGGGTGTGGGTGTGTGCGCGTGTGCGTGTGGGTGCGGGTGGGTGTTTTGTCAAAAGGCCAAGGGAGGATTTTGTTCCCAGCTGCTGTGCACTGGGAATTGGCCTGGAGCCTGCAGACACACCCATGTCAGCATCAGATACCACTTAGGTATGCCTCGCGGAGACCGCACATAAACAACCAATCTAATCCAGACAGACAGTGGGCAAAAATAATATTAAGATGTCTTCTAGCATTTGTCAATACATTTCATTGCAGTTCTCTTTGATTCAGTGTGATGTGTCCTCCAAAATGATGTGTTGGTGACTCCCAACTTACAGCTCTTGGTGTTCAAATCCCACTCGTGTTTATACTCAGAAACAACATTAGGAAATACAATTACCCTTAGGCAAGGGGGCTATGAATAAGCAATTAAATGCTACGCACTAGTATTATAAGTTATAAGTAAATACTTACTGTAGTGATAATTAGAGAGTGTCATTGCATTGTGGCTTGGTCACCAGGAATTCAAGATACAGTAGAAGGCCTAGCAAACACACACAGATACACACATACACACACACACACACACACTCATCACTCGTGCTGTATAAGCATATAGTATTGCGTCCCATCCTATAACCACCACACACAAGATCATTGAGAGTCCATATTGCATCTATTTTTAGCGCCATTAATGAGGGGCAGTCTTTGGCTCTGATTATGTGAATTGCATTACCAAATGGACATTTGTAGTTCATATTTCAGTAAGTGATTTAAAAGCTCAAGAGAGAGGGATACAGTTATGATATTCTAAAACCTGTAATTTGGATAATAGATGTTCTGATAATAAACAATTTATTCTCCATTGCAGTCTGTCTTACTGAAAATGTTTGTAGGCTCATGATGGCAATGGAGAACAAAAGACATTTGTCTCCTATGAATTATATTTGCACACAACCTTTCTCCGTAGCATTCTATGCTCAGTGTAAACATTTAGTATGACTGCAGGAAGTGGTGTGACATTCAGGAGCAATTAGCCATAGTCCTCATTAATCGATTGGAATTACAACACAAAGAAAGCGGAAGGTAACAAGACATCCGAAGACGGACATCCAAAAAAAGTGACATATGGCAAAATTTCCGGCAGAACGAGAACAATCCCGGAAGTGGAACGTCCTACTTATAGACTAGTCCTTCCCCCCAAAAAATGCCACTTAAGTTGTATGTTATGTTATGATATTTAGTAAGCATGGGGGAAATATTGATGCAAAAATACATATACAGTAGATGGTATTGAAATTCATAGAGTAAAGAAAACTAAGTTTTTAGGTGTAATGATAGATGAGAATCTGAATTGGAAATCACATATAAATTACAGTAAATGATTCTTCAGATAATTAAGCATTGGACATCTTATATAATTCAGTGATTGTTCCATATCTGACCTATTGTGTTTAAGTCTGGGGAAGTGCTTGTAAAACAGTTTTCATTTTCAGTAGAAGTCACAATCAAGATTTTTCAAGTCCATTTAAAAATATTAAGTTAATGTATTTACTTTACCTTGTGCCTTGTTATAATCAAGAATGCCTCCTGAAGTAGATCTTTACAGAGAATGAAAAGTTAACCCTGGTGCCTTTTACACTTACATCAGCGCATTCAACAGAATCACCATCTGTGCTCAGCTGCAAACATCTGGCACACTGCAGACTATTCTTGTGATAATGAATATTATCCAGTAAAGTGTGGTGAAATTTTGACTTCAGTTTGTGAATAGGAAAGTGAACTAAGAAAACCATTTTTGGTTAGTTTATTAATTATCTCAAATTAAAACAACTTCATCAGTGGAAGCTTTCTGCAAATTTGCATCATAGTTTAACACTATAGTATGTTGTTTAAACAGTATTTAGTTAAGTATTAGTATTGTACAGTCATGTATATCAGTATATAATAAGGTTCGGAGACTAATAAGAATAAATCACAGGGATTAAAGTCATAAGAGTGACATAAAATTGAAGAACTAAACCGGAAGAAATGTGAGGTAAATTCCTACCCATGTTCCCAGATGACTGACTGCTGATGACAAAAGCAGAGGTCCATTTAATTTCAAATGTAGGAGATTCATCAGGATCAGCAGCTAACAAAAGATCACTTGAAACTTTAATGAAGCCTCTGAAGCTCCAAGTCTGAGTGGAATTACTTCGGACACACACACACACACACGCACACACACACACACACAGAAACACATGTTGAAAACCCCACAACAACTGTCAGCTAATGTCAAAGCTAAAGGTTTAGGCATAATTAGACCTAATTTAGAATCACAATACAATACAATGACTCATCATTGTATTAAATTGTGATTCTAAATTGATTCTAAAATGCTTTGACTATAGACCTTTAAACATGCATTTCTATGTTAATGGTATGACAGGAAGAATCCTAAGAAAGTCCTGCAGAAAGAGATTTAAAGACTCAAAAGTTTGAGTGGTATAGCACTGTAAAGTGTTCATGACCGGTTCTCCAAATGTAACTACTATGGCTGAAAGCACAGAAAGCCCTACTTTTGTACTTTTAAGTCATAAATCACAAGTGAAATTTAAGGGAATTTCTCTCACGGTTACACAAATCTGAATGGAAATAGAACAGGACATGTTGATTAAACAGCGTTTACAAGACTCTCCACAGTAGTTGTTCACACATGCTCTAGGAATTGTGTGAGTTGAGTGGCAGCGTCCTTACGTGCCTGTGTGTACAAATATGTTTTACAGCGTGAGGAGAGGGAGATATGGTGGAATTTGTCGGAGTCTCACGCCGTGGAATTTTACACAAGATCGTTCATGTCCTCTGCGGTGGCCAAAAAAACCTTTTTGGGGGCTTCTGAAGAGATTCAGTGCCTCCTTTTGTCCTGCTCTAATGATGGAAGATATTTTACTAAATCTCATAACAAGTGCATGTTCACTTGGTGGACAGCTTAGAAGGGGCTTATAGTTAAAGAAAGAGTTGAAGGAAGAAGTGATAATATCAGAGCTGGGTTTATTGAGTTAAAAGTGAAAAGTAGAAAGTTGTGTGATCCGAGGAACAGAGCTTTAATTCTTCCTGCCATGTTACAGGTGTGTGTGTGTGTGTGTGTGTGTGTGTGTGTGTGTGTGTGTGTGTGTGTGTGTGTGTGTGTCACACATGGAGAGATCTGAAGATCTAATTGCACCGTTCCAGTCTAGGAGGCCTTGAGTACACTAAGAGATTGCTCAGGGGACACACGCCAGACACACACACAAACACACACATATATGTCCTGCCTCTTAGACTGTAAACCTAGTTTACCAACTGTAACCAGTAAAGTAACCTGAACCTGATATATATACAGATACACACTTGCACACAAAAAATATCAATGATGGAATATAAAAAGATGTTCTTTTTCTGCTGCTTTTTTGTGAACTATGTGCATGCTCTGTGTGTGTGTGTGTGTGTGTGTCTGTCTGTGTGGGTGTGGGTGTGTGTGGCCTTTGGCACAGCTCTAGTTTCTATTCCAGCGTAAGGTTACCCATGTAGTCTGTCATAGATTAGTCATTCCAATGTCAATTGAGGAGGTAGCAGAAAGCTGCAGCAGTGGAGGACCATTTTCTCCCTCTCCTGTTTTATTTTGTTTTTGCTTTTTACAACGTTTTGTACACACTTGGTCGTAGACATCATGCTAAGGAAGGTAAGGTGCATAATGCTTGTTTGTCACTCTGTCTGTGAGCAGATTATACATTGCAGCTTTTGAAATTAAAGTCCTAAACCACAGATCACATTTTACATGTTTTGACTCCAATTTCACTCTGTTTAAACGTGAAAGCAGAAGCTTAAACATACCACTCTCTACAGATCTCTGGCAACACTGTAATTGAAGGTAAATAGCTGAATCAGTGCAACTGTCTTGATCTGTTTTGGAAACCGTTTGTCTTTTTGGAGACTTAAAGCAGTTGTACATTTTTCCATTACTTTTAGAGACAGACGTTGAAGGTTGGCAGTTCTTTTTGTTACATTAAGTAAAATTAAACACTGATGTACATTGAATTATTGGGAAAACATCAGGATTTGTACAAGCAGAGCAATATTTTGGCTAAATTGATGATATTGATCCAAGCGCTTGTCCACAACTAGTAGTTGAGGAGCAAACTCCAACTGATTCTGTTTCATCTTCTCATTGGAATTAGCCTTCTTCCGTGTGCACAATCCATCATAGCTATTGTGTCACTTACCACCTTATCGTCATATGTTTCCTCTGCTCCGCCCTCCTTCTTGTCAGGGCTGCTCTCTCATCATGCTGTCTATCCATCCGCCTAACTATCCACTCCTATTCTCTCTCACTGTCACTTTCTTTTCCTTCTCTTGCATTCTGTCCTTTTCCCACCCAGTCCTTCCACCCACATCCGTCTTCTCAACAATTAGCATGTCATCCTCCTTATTAACTCAGCTGGTCCTATTCTATCTATCTATCTATCTATCTATCTATCTATCTATCTATCTATCTATCTATCTATCTATCTATCTATCTCTCATTTTCTCTCTCTCTCTCATTCTCTCTCTCTCTCATTTTCTCTCTCTCTCCCCTCCCTCTCTCCCAGCAGAATTGCTATCACTGGCACTGGTTTTAGAAGGTGACTCATCTCTGGAGTCTTTAATTAAACATCTGCATCAGGCGTCAGCAGTCAGTCACAGATACATGCACATGCAGATTTAGACAAATTGATTTACACTAATCGATACACACTTTATAGATCAGCTTACTGATAAATGTAATCTTTATGCTGATGAAAAGTCCCACTAGCTCGGGTGAATTTGAATGCAAATACCCATGTCAAAATAGGAGCAGAATAGATTTCTAGAAGCAATAATGTTACACAGTCCAGTGAACCCTGGTGTCTGGAGAAAGCTCGGCCCAGGCTATCACTGTACAGCCAGTTAATAATGCACTAATATATGCACAGCTGTCACCCTGCACTGTTCTCTCCTTCCACAGACTACTTTGGAGTCATTACAGGGTGTGTGCCTTGATTCCCTTTCCCTTGAGCAGGTGTTATGTTTGTCATTTTCATGTCAAGAGAAATAATGTGTGTGCATGTATGCCAGTGAGCAGTGAGTATCGTGTTTGTACAGTAGATTAGAAGTTGAAAGAGCTGGTTTCATTGTTTGGGCAGAAAATTTCATTAGTTTTTCCAATAATAACAATTTGACAAAGCAAAAGTTTAGAATGTAACAAGTAAGCCCTCCATTGTGTAATGTTTTAACACTTACATGACTCATCACTATACCTCCAGCGTCTTTCAGTAATTGTTGGAATAAGTAGCGAGGAGTTGTCTCTCTTTCTAATCAACTCTTTCATTCCACCTTCGAGCTGCCTCATCCTCTTCGTCCTTTTTCCTCCCTTCTTTCTGTATCTCTCTTTGATGATAGAACATGTGCTTTCGAATGTCATATTGTTGTCACCTAATGATGTCAAATCGACAACAAACAAAAAAAACTCAACCATTGAGAGAAACCCAATGACTCCATTTCTCTTTCTTTCACCTCTACAGGTGTTGGAGGGAATGAAACATAGAGGGCACTTACAATTTGTCCTGTGACTGCAAGTGCTTAGCTGAAGACTGGATGCTCTGGTTCTCTGCAGCTGAATCTAGTGACTGAGCCTCCCATCTGTCCATCTGTGTGTGTGGGTGTATGGGTGTGCATGTGTGTGGCTGATTGTCTTATCCTGGGGTCCCAAGGCTTTGCACTGGCTGAACTGCAGCCATGGAGGTGGCCCTGGTAGACTTTGAGAGCCTAGATGATCTTGACGGCAACCTTGATGATGAGGTGGAAACATACTCTGATGAGACCACAGCTCTCACAGTGGACATGCCCCCAGAGCACAGCTGCAGCCCGGGCAGCAACCACCTTACACAAGCCTCTCAGTTTTCCTCTACGCCCAAGCTCTCCTTCATTTGGGAATCCACCTCATCTTCGCCCATTCCAAACACACAGACACTAGGAGTACCCCAGTCCCCAACCATGCCAACTCCAACCAAACAGGAACGCAGTAGCTGTGCCAGTATGATCTCCGATTGGAAATTGCTGCTAAACAGTGAGTGCACTAAGGATAGTGAGACCATCTTCAGCCGGCTTGCTAAGGAGTGCTGCGAGGATCTGTTTGTAGATAAACGAGGGCTGGATGACGGAGACCAGAAAGTCATCATCAACATTGCTGGTCTTCGTTTTGAGACGCAGCTCAAAACTTTGGACCAATTTCCTGAAACGCTGCTAGGAGATCATTTGAAGAGGATGGACTACTTTGATCCAATGAGGAACGAGTACTTCTTTGACCGGAACCGACCCAGCTTTGACGGCATCTTGTATTACTACCAGTCAGGGGGCAAGATCAGACGTCCGGCTAACGTTCCGCTGGATGTGTTTGCAGATGAAATTCTGTTTTATGAGCTTGGAAATGAGGCCATGGAGCAGTTCAGAGAAGATGAAGGATTTATAAAGGATGTTGAGATCCCTCTACCTAATAATGATGTGTACAGGCAATTCTGGCTGCTGTTTGAGTACCCAGAGAGCTCAAACGCGGCCCGTGGTGTAGCACTGGTGTCTGTTTTTGTTATTGTCATATCCATCATTATTTTCTGCATGGAAACGCTGCCAGAATTCAGAGATGAAACCGACCCAATTGTGCCCACAACGCTACAGCCTTTTAACCAATCTAGATTTTACAGTTCTGTGGCTCCATCTGGCGTGAAGCCCACAACTTTCTCTGATCCCTTTTTCATCATTGAGACTGCCTGTATTGCTTGGTTCTTCTTTGAGCTCTGTGTGAGATTTTTGGTCTGTCCTAGCAAAAGGGATTTTTTTCACAACCTTATGAACATCATTGACATTATATCCATCATCCCTTATTTTGTTACCGTGGTTACAGAATTGATCACGACGCCTCAAGAGAACTCAGGACAGAACATGTCTTTGGCCATTCTGCGTATCATCCGTCTGGTAAGGGTGTTTCGTATATTCAAACTTTCACGTCACTCCAAGGGGCTGCAGATCCTGGGTCAGACTCTAAAGGCCAGCATGCGTGAGCTTGGCTTGCTCATCTTTTTCCTCTTTATTGGAGTCATCCTCTTCTCCAGTGCTATCTACTTTGCTGAGGTAGACGAGCCAAACACACAGTTCGTCAGCATACCCGATGGCTTCTGGTGGGCTGTGGTAACCATGACCACAGTAGGCTACGGGGACATGTGTCCTATTACTATGGGAGGTAAAATGGTGGGCACCTTGTGCGCCATCGCAGGTGTGCTGACCATTGCTTTGCCTGTTCCCGTCATTGTTTCAAATTTCAACTACTTTTATCACAGAGAGACAGAAGCAGAGGACAAGTTGCCCTTGTCAGATGCTGTTGAGCAAGCCATGAAGGCTGAATCAGGTACAAAAGAGGGTTGCAACACCTCTCTTAATAAAGCCAATGGCGTTTAGCAGACTGACAAAGGGAAATTATCATTCAAGGACACAATTTAGAAGAAGAGACTTTGCCACAAAGTGGGAAGGAGTTGTGAAGGAAAAAGAGTATATGAAGGAAATTAGTTGTTTTGATTTTCCTCTAATAATAGTTTAATGGGATCAGTGAGATAAAGTATTGGTATATAGTGAAAAATCTCTATCTCCTGTATATCCTAGATCTCTTATCTAGGATATACAGGATCTACTGTACTTCCCTCTTTTGTGTCTAATAAAAAAATGACAATTTGAAATTAACGGACACGCTGAAGAATTCACTATATAAAGATTCTGTTAACATATTTTAAGTTTAGAACTATTCTTTTAGTTGCACATGAATATAAAAAGGTTCTTCAATATATGTTTAAAGGATTGTTTGAAATGATGTTGGTTATTTTCATTGTGTTGGCCATTTTGCTATTGCTGATAACATTTTTTGTGTGCTTTATTTATTAATTTAAAACTGTATCGCTTTTGTATTTATTCATCCTCTTTGGTGAGTAGCTAGGTAAGTATCCTCCACTATTATTAGCAGTCAAACTTACTCCACACTATCTATTATTATGGAGTGCCTTAAATTATGTAATGTTGGGATACTGTTGACTTTGCCATACATACTTACTGTAATACCTATGTTTATAATGCATCTATGCTCAGTATTTGGATTTCAGCTTGCTCGAAAATGTAGATGTTGTAACCTCTCTCCATTGGTTTGTGAAATATTTTCCAAAATTCTGTCCAACAAAGAAATGCATTCTGACCTGAAATACAATTTAACATACTGTTTCCAAAGAAAAGTGGATCCCAATGTTCATGAGGTAAATGCTATTCTGATAAACATGGTGATTTTTGTAGTGGATATTTTATTAAGGAAGTAGACATTTCAATGACACCATGATCGCAAACACTGAAAGTGAAAGAGAGAAGGAAGAAGCCAAAGATAATTGCTGAATAAATTGAATGAAGGGATGTGCTAAGAGGCCGAGAGACATTACAGGCCAAAATATCTCATGATCCATCTTATTTTGGAGCTATAATTGTAAACTTTGCTGTATCAGTGTAATATGCTGGTGGTTTGTTTTCTGAGTATTTGTTTTATGACATGCTTTCTTAGTATAAAAGAAACGTGTTTGAAACGTGACGTGTTGATTGGGATCCAGGAATATGATGTTAACTCAAAATAGCTCTAGACTTGTGTAATGTCTGAATTTCCGGTTGAGCATATGATCAAAGATTATGTGTTTTCTGTTTGTTTGACAATAATCTCCATGGTAAAAATGATTACGTGATTATAATAACATTTTATGATAAAGTCAGCGTCTCGTCTGTAAGAGTCCAGAGGTAGACTGTCCTAAACTGATTACCCGCATTGTCATGGCTATGAGTTTTTTATACCAACAAGACCATTACACTGTATTTGTATTTATATGTATGATAACATTTCAGTATACTGTTTACTGTAATGTGAGCAATAGATTTGGGATTTTAAATCATGTGTTATGTTTTATGTGCACTGATGTGTTTTAGGTTTGCGTGTGTGTGTATGTGTATGTGTTTGTGTGTGTGTGTATGCGTGTGTGTGTGTGTGTGTGTGTGTGTGTGTGTGTGTGTGTGTGTGTGTGTGTGTGTGTGTGTGAGAGAGAGAGAGACAGACAAACCGACAGACAGACGGGGAAAGAGAGAGCTAGGGAGACAGCATTCTTGTATTTTCCTTCAAATCTCGATCGGTATTCCCCATCAGGGAAGATCTTGTCATTGCTTTAAGTAACCTGTCTCTGCTTTCACTGTAATGTTAGTACGCACACGCACACACACACACACACACACACACACACACACACACACACACACACACACACACACACACAAGATAGAGGTCACATCAACAAGGCGTGTCAGACACTGCAGCAACCGTATCATTGGAAGTCATCCAAACAACAATAGGATGCCAGTCTCTGGTCAACAAGGAGGAGTCCTCTAGCTATTAATTCCTGTTAGCTTCACCTGATATCTCTCTGGACTCACCCCAACACCTTGTTTTAGGCCACAAAAGGCTCCTACACTAAACGTATTGATTCAGTAAATACTAATTTATTCATTATATAAAACAATATCTCCCAGTCACAAACCAGATCCTAAAATAAGTAATTGCTTCCTTTAAATGTATTTTTGTGCAAAAATCAACACGCATTTGTAGTCTAAAAAGTATGTCAAAAATTTTTCCTGTGTCACTGATATGCAAAAGACACAAGAAAAAGAATTTCTGCGTATTTTCCAGTTTATATAACCAAATATTTGCTAAATTCTGTTGGTGAGAAATGGTACTGTGAGAAAATGCTTTAAAATAAAATCACACAACAGACAGTCCATGATATTACATAAACACGATGTGAGAGACTTAACTTCCATAGATACAGCACATTCCACGGAGCAAGTTTTATGTCAATTTGTGTGATACCCTTCATGTTTTAAAAGCCAAGAGATCAGGTGTGGAAACACTTATAGATATCACAGTAAAGATCTGTGTATGTATGAAAAGTAAGTGGCTGAATAACATATGAACAGTAATTTTAAATATACAGTACATAGACATAAATAACAATAAAGCTAAGTTAATATGAGCACCCTTCTAAAATATAGGAGGTGATGGTGTGTCTTTTGAGGTTGGTGCCGAAAAATAAGCATTACATTATTACTGGGTGTTGATTTACAACTATTACAACAATATAGCAACAACAACAACTATATTAGCAACTTTTGATGTGCAAATAAATGTCAAATTAGCAATGCAGATTATAATGTACGTACTTTAAGGCAACTTTAGAGCTGAATTTGAATTTTGTGTCACATCACAACTGTTGTGTTATTATACAGGGTTGTGAACAATAACACAGTGTTTCCAACATTTCAGATTCTCAGAGTTAAGAGAGAAGATGAGTTTTATTTGGCAATATGTTTTTAGCTGCTGTAGTAAAAGTGGTAGGACTTCCTCCAGGAAAACCTAAACTAAACTGAACAGAAACATTGACCTATGAGTGGATGTATGCCACAGATTGTTACTACATGGACGTAGGAAATAAAGGACATCCAAGGACAAACAGTGAAAACAGAGCTGGTGATGAAAAGGGAGAAAGGAGGGATAAATGACACTTGGGAGAAGCAAGTGCAGGAATAGTTGAGCTCTCACACATAAATCTACAGTATGTTCACACACGCACACACACACATTTATCAAAGAATACACGTAGTAACAGTGTGTAATGTTACATTTTCAAAAGCTTTTTCCCTGAAGGAACTTATTTAATTTTTGAGGGGTCTGAGTTCAGACACACTTTTCACTAAACATCATATTTATATGTTTTTTTTGTCAGTATATATTAGAATTAGGATGTTACATCACTCTCCAGAGACTCCCCTTCCACCAGACAGTATGCTACAGAAAGTGTGTTCATAAAAACGCTAAACTCTGGGCTTCCCAGACCAACCTTTCAACATTTCAAACTGTGTAACTAATACCTTTACCAATACGGTAATTTCAGCATTGGGTTGCAAACATTAATGGACCGGAGCCATTGTCAATGTTATTAGCTACACCTGTGCTTTTCCTGCTATAAGTCTAAATGTCTGCTCTTTGAAAAAGGTCTACGAATCTGATTAACCATTGTGCATGAAGTCAAATTCAAGAAGAAGAAGCCGATCTTGCTCACAGGTTTACTTAGAGAGCACTCAGTCTTTTTTCCAAGACATGAACTTCTTTGTGATGCTTGTCCAGGTTTTTAAGCTTGCAAAAACAGCTATCTTGACTACACACCGTTGAGCCTCACCATTTCCATGGATTCAAACTCAAATTTGAAAAAGGACTATCCCAGCTTAAGTAAATCCAGAAATCAAAAAGAGGACTGAAACAGCATCTGATATTAATTTTTGTGACTCTGTGTGTGTGTGTTTGTGTGTGTGTGTGTGTGTGAGAATGACAAATATTTGGAAAGTAAGATTGTATACTGTAGTTACATTTTCATAAAGATATAAAGGTCTCCTCTAGGATTTTCTCACTCTCACGTCAACCTTTCTCCAGTAGAAACCCTGTATAATCTATCATTTTCTATCATCCTTTTCCTATATTATAATTTTAATTATCTTCAATGTATAATTGTTAATAGTTAATTATCTTGTCTTATTTGAATTTGTTGGAATGAAGGTTTGTCTGTTATTTAAAGCTACATTGTGTAACGTTTGTAGTTGTTCCTTCTCAAAATCTGTATTGCCCTTCACAAACTTGTCCTTTTTCGTGAATATTGACCAAAACAATCAAATCCAAGTATTCATATTGGCTTGGAATTAGACATTCACGCTTGCATGAACTGAGGTAGACTCTCCATAGTCATGCGCCATCTTGAAATACGTTTGCCAGTAAGGGACATGCAGGCTATATTGCTCCGCCTTTCCTGCTGGTCACTCAGTGGCACTGACTGTGACAAATGCCAGGGAGGGAGAAGATTATTTTACTGCAGACAGATTTGAAAGCCTGTTTCGCCTATTCTCGAGGACATGTAAGTGAGTTAAAAAGAGAATTAAAATGACAACGCCAAGTATAATATTAAACAGCTTTTCCAAGATAGAAAGAGCAAGGATTTCAAAAGGGACTCCAAAGTTGCCCGCCTTCTTCTTGAAGTTATTCCTTGTAACAAATACCTTGTAACATAAACATGATCATATGTGTCGTGATTTCCCTGGCAGACAACTCAAGTCATGTTACAGTCTACAGCTAGAACAGCTGCGTGTAAAAAATGGAAATACTAAGAGATTGTTTTGGTTTCATTGACATTGTTCATACTGCTCAGAGAAATACTGTATATTAAAATCCCAAACTTCTGTTGCTTCTCTCCTACACTGTAAACATTGCCTTATTTACACTATTACTCTTGTACAATATACAGAATAACAATAGCACTGGTACTTTACTAACGTTAGCTTGCATAGCTAATGTTGGGGGGAGTGAAATTCAGTTGGTTGTCATACACAATTTAATCACTAGATGGGAAAAATTCTTACACAATGTAGCTTTAACTTCAAGGGGACCACACTTGCTTTATTTGTACAAAGCACACAAAAATGTGGTGTGAGTAGTTCAGAAATATTCCAGGCTTTTTGTGGCCAAACACTTATGATCATGTCTGTGTAGGTGACGGCAAGCATGTTATCTTTTGCGTGTTTAACTCCATTTGAAGTTAATCTGCTGGGAGGATGTACAGTTAATTTTTTAAAGGGCCCATACACATAAACATAAACTTGCGAAATATACATCACCCGTATGCATTATGTAAATACAGGCCAAAACAGGGTTCCTCTGCTGGTCCTCATAGTGCATACACATCCAGTTCAGTTGAAATACATCTTGTTTTATTGAATTTCATTTATTATTCAAGTGCAAACTGACTAAACAGCGTTGTAGACATTTTTTTTTTAAGTCTATAACTGCAAGAGTGCTGAAACCAGGGTTGTAGCACAACAGTCTGGGCCCTGTGGAAAGGCATTTTCTATGGGCCCCTCCACAGCCATTCACTCTAGCATCAATTGTGGGCCCTCCTCACATGATGGAAGATCCCTGTCAAGTGCTTAAAGATGCATGAGAGCACTCCATCATTAACGAGATCCTCTGATGGAAAGTTCCGTGCCGGAGCGAGAGATACAGGGAGCGAGTGAGAAGACAGACAGAGAAGGGCACAACAAGCACAGGACAGAGAAAGAGTTTGTGTGACACAGAGGAAAGTACTGGCACACAGTTTACTTCTGTTGAAGCTAGGGTCTCCCTTCTTCTGAGCGTCATGTTGCATGTGTGTGTCTTCATCTATAATTAACTGCCTCTGGTGCTGATAGCCCTCTATCACAGCATACACACATGCAGGTCTGGAAAGACACCGATTTGAATTGCCCAGTGAACATAACACTTGGATTTGTTGGATTTGGATTTTTCAAGTTTAGTTTGGGCTTTTCATACAAAAACACATACAAAACGTACAAAGTCTGCATAGGAAGGAAATGGGGGTGGATAAATGGATGGATCGGTGAAACAAACACAGGACTTTCCCCCGGTGGGCCACTGTCCGTGGCTTGTGTAAAAGCAAAAATCAACGTTTATTTACGTCACGTACTTAACATTTAAAAGTATGTTACACCCCAAACCATAATTTAAAGTTACATGACAAATGTACTTCTTTGAAAGCTTCAGTGCATAACTTCTGATATTAATGAATGTCCTTGTATCATGTGGACTCGTGGACAGTTTTGTTGTCAGTGGCAGAAACTTTGCATTATAGCTTCAACCTAAACCACAATATTTTCCTAAACCTAACTAATTAGTTTTGTTGTCTTCTGCACTGCAGGGGCTTGCACAAGCACACTGATAGCTCATGTTGCTGGATATTTGTAGGATAAAGCAACAAACATTTGCATAACGTTTTGTAAGACAAACCGTTGTATCAGGACATGTTGTGTTATTATAATTATTTTCACAACAGTACTTACCATAACTGCCTGAATGAGCAAGTGACATAATCAGGGATGAGAAACAACAGTTTAAATGAAATGAATGCAGTATTAATGCATTTAATCAGAAACAATCAAAGGTATATTAGTTCAATACGTTTGAGTGACAGGGCCCCTCCTAAAGACTTTCTATGACTCTGTGGTGGCATCAGCCATCCTCCGCGCTGTGCTCTGCTGGAGCAGCAGCATCACTGAGAGGGACAGAAACAAGTTGGACAAGGTGATCAAGAGATCCAGCTCTGTCCTGGGCTGTCCTCTGGACTCAGTAAGGGAGGTGGAAGACAGAATGGTCCTGGCTAAACTGACAGCTATGCTGGTCCAAGAGTCACACCCGCTGCACTACAACCTGTCAGCCCTGGAGAGCAGTTTCAGTGACAAGCTGCTCCACCCCCGCTGTGTGAAGCAGAGATACTGCAGGACCTTCCCTTCAGCGGCCGTCAGGCTGTACAACGAACACTGTTGACTCTGTGTAATTTATCCTGCATCCCATGTCCCATTATCATTACATATGTGCATGATTTTTCATTTGGGCGATTTTCAAAGTGCAATTTATTAATTCATGTGTAATTTATTATATAATACTGGTTGGTATATTTTGTATCACTTATCTTTCTCTGTCCACTTACCTATCTTGCTCTTATCTTTGCTGTTGTAAACCACAATTTCCACACTGTGGGACAAATAAAGGTTTTTCTTATGTTATGTTATGTTATCTTATCTTATTAAACAAAAATAACTATACATTATGTCTTTTTATATCATTACTGTTCTTATTCTAATAATGGCAATTGAATAAATTAAACAAAAGAAAAGAAAAATGTCTGATGTTGTTTCCAATTTATTAAAAAATTGCAGTCTGGTAATTAGAAGTACATTGAATAAAGGGTTATCCTGAAATTTTTTGTCACATGGTGTCTAGTGACGCACAGCACTGGTGACTGTTGTCAAAGGGCTTGTGACTGAAAGGTTGCAAGGTCAATTCCCTCACCAGCAGGATGAATCGGTGTGGGGAAACTAAAAGTGCTTCCCCTTTCTCACATTCAAAAAAGATAGCATTGATCTTGTGAATGTACGCTGGGTAAAAACAAAAAGGATAAAGAACCAAAACAAGGATACAATGGTTTCATCTGTGCAATGGAACAGTTTTCGACCTTACTGTATGCACTTACACATCTGCCAGTCATGAGAGAAGGACATGGTGGTTAGTCATCTTTGTAAGACCAACTCAAATCAATTTTGTGTTTCATTGCAGCCAGTCATGGGATACATTAAAGCGTTAACCTCTGACTTTTACATGATTTTTTAAAAAAGAAAACAACTTTACAGTGCTTCAATTGTTCATCTTTTCTTCTTTCTTTTTTAACGCATCTTGTACAACTACCTTTTGACCTGCACGGATGTGTCTGTAGACTTACTTCTCTTTGTTGGACCTCAAAAGGTTGAGCTAGGTGTCCTCTCCTGCAACTCTTCAGGCTTCTACTATTATTCTGCCTCAGGTTAAAGTGCAAAAAAAATGACTTGAAAATGTGTTGTTGCATGACTCGCACACAAGCCCCCTTAACTCCTCATCTAATCAACTGGACTTTAAATTTGGAAGACGTACGAGGAGCGAATAAAAGGATTAGAAACTGAATCTGTCAGAAACTGTCAATCTGTTGCTGTTTATTAATCAGCTGGGTCACATGGTCCTGCTGAGGGGCTAAGATCCACAGAAGACACAGAAAGACAGACACACAGACAGACAGGCACACACACACACACAAACACACACACTTATCAAAACATGCACCAAGTTGTGCTACCAAGTGAAACCACTATGCAACATCTGTTTAGGTCTGTTGATTGAGTGGAAAGAATTAATCTAAATGTATCCCTTCCAGAGCTGACAGATTACCGAAAGTTGGTCACATGGGCATCTTAAGAGAATTTTCTAGAACTTGTTAAGACGTTAATATTGTTATAAAAAACACACTTGAAACACAAGTAGAGTCTAAAGCCAGGCTAGCAGCGCTATTAGCACGTGAGCACCTTGAGTTAAATGCTAACTTGCTTACATGTTAACATTGCCAACATGTTGATTTTTAGCAGGTATACTTTTTCCATTTTTACATCTTAGTTTAAAACGTTACCCATTGCTAATTTAATAATAAATATGTAAATTTTTTAGCACTACTCTAAACACAAAGTACAGCTGAGACTAATAGGACTGCTATCAGTTTTGCAGGAATTGTCTACATAAAAGATAAACTTGGCTGGTGGATGCCCATTTTTACCAGTCACTCATATTTTTTTCCAGTCACTTTTTCTGTAATTCAAATGTATAAAAGAAAGTATTAGCATATTTTGAATTGCTTCAGAACAATATGTTGTATTATTAATACATATTTTATCAATATTAGCGAATAAAAGGTGATGTGGGGGAAAAATGAAAGCCTTTATTGCCACAATCTGGTGCTGGGGTCCCATCTTTGTATGCCAGTGAACTTGATGTGACACTTGGATGACTCGTGGTCTTTTGTTGCCTCTAATTTAAGCTTAGTTGTTCCTCTAACAAACTAATTGTTCTTCATTTTCTGAAGACGAGTAGGTTTGACAGTAAGTAGAGTGCACGGTCTGGTTGTCTGTAAGGTAGGCTGTAGGTTTGTGCAGATGGACGATATCATATCATCATCTATTGTGATGGTTGATTGCATCATCACATAATCGTAGTGCAAAGGAAACTGCATCGGTCTCAAACTAGCAAAGACACTGGGCTGCCCCTTAAGTGGAAGCTACTTTCTCCTTCTTACGTGCAACCTATATGTAGTGATAGTCTCTCTCGCCCTGTCAGTACAGTAGCTCACTCTACCTGGCCTAATAATGCATCAGCATGCAGTAAGGTCATGCTCCGCGCCTCGGCTTGGACACACTATCACACTTTCCTTTATCTCCTCAGTGGACTAACTTTGTGGATACTACTGTGTGCGTGTATCAATAAGTACTGTAAGTCTGATGACGATATTATTTGGGTTTTATGAATGTACGTCAGCAAATGTAAAAAGTGGACATGTCAGGGCAAAAGAGGACGTTTGGTTACCCTACAAAATGCGCATTGAGAATGGTTGCTTACCCTTGCTAACCCACATAACCCCAAAAAGTGGGATTGTACAAAAATAAATAATATATTCATGCAAGATATTGTTTGTTTTTGTGAAAAGTTGAATGGTGCATCTCTTTAAATGTTGCTTCCACAAGGAATTGTAGGATAGCATTATCTCCTAAAGGATGGTCCAGTGTACCTTATAGTCTAAAGGAGATAAAAGAGAAAGCATTGTAGCACCTCACCATTTATAGAATTCCACCAGCATTTATCATGGCTGCAACTTTGATACATCTGCTTATCTGGTATCAGGTCGCAGGAGGAGCAGCTCCAGTAGGGGACCCCAAACTTCCCTTTCCTGAGTCACAATAACCAACTCCGACTGGGGGATCCCGAGGCTATCCCAGGCCAGGTTAAAGACATGATCCGTCCACCTAGTCCTGGGTCTTCCCCGTGGCATCCCACCAGCTGGACGTGCCTGGAACACCTCCATCGGAAGGTGCCAAGGAGGCATTCTTACCAGATGCCCGAACCACCTCAACTGGCTCCTTTCGACGCGAAGGAGCAGCAGCTCTACTTCAAGCTCCTCGCGGATGACTGTGCTTCTTCGTTGAAGTCCCCCAGCAGAACTATGGAGTCCCCTACTGGAGCCCCATACAAGACTCCATTTAAGGTCACCAAGAAGGCTGAAAACCTCCAAGTTCTTGTTTGGTGCATGTGCACAAACAACAGGGGTTTTCTCCCTTGTCACCCGCAGGCGTACAGAGGCGACCCCCCGTCCAGGGGGGTAAACTCCAACGCAGCGGTGCTCAGCCGGGGGCTTGTGAGTATCCCCACACCCGCCCTGCGCCTCACGCCCTGGGAAACTCCGAAGTAGAACAGAGTCCGGAGAGAGTTAAGAATCTTATAAGCCAAAAAGACTGCAGCCCATGAGCCCCATCTGTGAGTCTCTGTGTGTTTATGTATGTGAGAATTAAGAATTTGGGATTTTTGAGAGTTAAACGGCTTTACTTTAACAGATGGACACATACTAAAGTAATTCACTGTGACGGATACTATACAAACATATTTATACCCACACACACACACACACACACACACACACACAAGCACTTGGACATGTAATGCACACAGTCAAACATGCACGAACTGAGCTAATACCGTAAGTAAGGGTTTAAAGGCTGTGAGAGCATGTCTCTAATACCTTTAACCCTTTTACCTTTAAGTGTAAACCAGTGGCCATACATACACAAACATAAGCTTGCAGAAATGCAAACACATCACACTAGAGCAGGCATGGGTATGTTGACAGGTGAATTCCCCTCCCTTTTCTCTTTCATGTCTCTCGCTCATGTTAAACCACAGTCAATCCCCTCCCGCCTTCTTGTCTTTTGTCTCCTTGATTTTTTTAAGGCATTAGTCATCTGATAGTGCAGGATTTTTCCTTTTTAAACAAGCAAACCCACATATACACACTACTAGCATCTTACTGGAGAGGGCAATTTCTGAGAATTTCTGATTTCCTTTGCATTTCCTTGATGGTATCTCTGTGTGTGTGTGTGTGTGTGTGTGTGTGTGTGTGTGTGTGTGTGTGTGTGTGTGTGTGTGTGTGTGTGTGTGTGTGTGTGTGTGTGTGTGTGTGTGTGTGTGTGTGTGTGTGTGTGTGTGTGTGTGTGAGTTGAACAAAAAAATAGTAAGACAAAGTCAGACAGAGACTGCGTGTCAGGCTATAAAGGTTGCAACTTTTTCTCTCGGCGGTGGTCCATCTCAATAGATCAGGAGCTGTGAGACAATGACACTCTATCACTATAAAGTCTCTCCTCGACTTCCTCACACCAAGCAACCAGCGACCTTTTAATTAGACTAACCACATCACCAAAAAACGCTATGTTCACTCTGTTGCTGGGAAGATTAGCAAAAGGGTCGTGCACTTTTAAAGGTTATCATTACCAGAGAGAGACAGGGAGCAGCTCTAATTTTAACCATGTCAGACATCCCCATGAATATTCTTTTAATGGCCCTTGATAGTCCAAGAGGAGAGGGGATGAGATTAATATGTTTTAATCAACAGAATCTTTTTCTACATATCCTGAATTTATGATCAGCTCCATGTTTCAGTTGTATAGACACCACACTGTTTCTCCTCTCTGTATTTACAATGCCAGGTGGTTTCCGGCTGACTGGCTGGATCAGTGGTTTGTGCAGGACAGCGGCAGATGTGTGTTTTATCCGTATGATCCATCCACACTCGTTATATAAGAGGATATCTCTCCGCAGGTAGCAGGCCATCTGTATGAAAAGAACACATGTTGCCGTTCAGGCCTGTGTGTGGATTATCTGACCAAGGGTGTGCTGTTTGTGATGTAGGCTAGTTTAGGGGTTAAGACTATCATGAACTGCAATGCCCCTGTTTCAATCCTGACTAAGGACTTGTGATGCATCTTTCTCTTTCTAAATATTCTGTGATCTCTGTACTGTCTTTAGTCAAGACATAAACCAAGACATAAACATGCCCCACAATACCTTATAGAATACATTTACAGTCACTCTCATCTTTCAGCTAATAAAGCATTCAACTAATATAGGATTTAAAACTGAGTGGCATTTCCAGTCTTGTAACTAATCATCTCAAAATAGTACATATTACGATCTGCTTTTTCGATCTCAATATATCACATGGTTTGTCAATCGATGTACAGCAATAAGAGGAGACAGTAGGTTCAGTGTGCAAAGTTGAATCCAAATCACCAGACTTTTGATTTAAGACTTTGCATCTGAAGCTCAAAGAAAGGATTTTTTTATTGTTTGATGTATACTCTACAGGCCGAGACATTTAGAAGACTTTCTGATATAACAGCAATATGTTAAATTCCTAGTCAACCCGACTGTACTGTGTTCCGACCTCACGCTCAATGCTCCATCTTGTGGTTATTTTCTGAAATGGCATTTCAGATGTCCAAACAGTTATAGTCAACATCATTTTTGTTTTTCAATCTAAAGTCACTCCAGTCATTGTAATTGGAAAATAATATGAGAAAGGAACAAGAGAAAGACTTTTTAAATTAGGTGTGTGTGTACTGGGAGAAAATGACTGGGGTAAGAATGGACCGGATCCGGGGGCCGGATCTGATATTTTGATTTTAAAAGAAAGCAGTATCCTCCTCAGCATTAATATTATCTTTGGACCTTCCCCTTGAGTTAACAGTTAAAAGAGTTTCATCCGCAATATCCTGCCCCCAAACCCAAATTAACACATTTATGGTGTGTAAAATCCAGCCACTTCCTTTTTTAAATAAAGTACTAAATTAAAAGTTAGTACAACTACAAAATCAGTTACCAAATTAAACAATAATTAGATCTTAAGATGCCAAAGCCTTATGTTTAGGTTGTCACATGTATGATCTGTCCATCAAACCAATATCAGAATCAACCCTTATGTTTTCGGGCTGGAATAAGCTGTTTCAGGCCTGAAAGAAAATGTTTAAACGTACAGCTGCTGTTGCTAAAAGATTTTAAGCCTAGTGATGGCCTTTATTAATTGCTAGAGGTTTCTCAAATTAAAACCATAGCAGCAAGCACAGGCTGAGTAAAAGCTAACAGCAAAGTAGTTTGTACACAATAAAAATACATCGTTAGACAAAGAAGAGGAGCCACATTTATTAATTTGCAGTAAACATGATTACAAAAGCACTCAAACGGATATGAAGGAACTCTGTGTTTTTGCGACTACATCAAAAGTGTCACAGGACATAGTGACACCTAACATTGTGGCGTCCTTTTTTTTTTTTTTTAGAATTATGAGATTTTTTTTTTTAGCAGCTTCTGTTGAAAACAGAAATGGGGCCAATGCCAGAGTCTGCTGAGGCTTAACATCGGGAATGAACATTAGGTCAAAAATGTTTCCACTCAGGGAGAGAAAGAGCACAGTGTTCAAACAGCACATCACAGGACTATGAGAAATTGAAATTAGGAACAGTCTAGATAAGCATCCTGGAGCTAAACTTTCAACTTGACTCAAACTGCACGTGTTTTTTTTCCTAGAAACCTTTAGACAACTAATTTGCATTAATGAATCTTCCCTACAAATCAGCTGATGAACCACTTACATCCATTCTTCTATCAGCAGTGAGTTTTCATTGTAGGCTGTTATACACTCTATTAATAATTTACAGATTAAGCAATGTTGATAATTCTTTTCATTAGACATAAAAAGGTTGCAACAATATAGTAGTACAGCATGATGCAGCCAGCAGTTATACCTCCACCAAGTATGTAATGTAATGATTGATCTTCAGAGAAAGACACTTTGATAGTGACAACCTTTCAATTTCCAAACAGGCATATCTCCTGTTGACGTTAATATGGCTAGTGGCCTCACAATATTAACACATGCATGATTTTTCCCCTAGGAAACGTCCCAGTAAACTTGTTACAAAATTTGTTATGCTCAATGAACACTTGGCTAATTGAAATTCTATATGTATACTGTGTTTGTTACTTTTAAATAAATATTTAATGAGTGAATGAAATGAACTTTTCTGTCATATGCTAAGCTTTTTAATTTGATATTAGCATCATTTACTGCGACTATTCTAATCAAGTACAATGTTGACTGTAAAATTACTGTTAAGCCTTAGTGGAGGTCTGCACTCTACTGATTACAGTGAATCATACAGTTTAAAAAGTACAAAAGAATAGAAATATATTAACCAGTTTAGATAAAAGAAAGCCCCCCCCCCCCCCCCCAAAAAAAAGTTTCAAGAATTGTATTGCTCCCTTCAATGAAAATATGCAGTCAAAAAAGCTTAACTTTGCAAAATACAAGCTATAAATAGCTATAGTAGTGTCTAAATTTCTGCTTGGTGAATCGTCAGTGTCTCTCTTTGCATATACTGTGATTTCCCACGCACAACATCTCTCAATGGGCAGAAGAGGGTGTAGCAGGCCTCCGTCCTTGTGGAGCCTCATTTGGTGCCCTAATCAGCCACTGCAACAGCAGGATGATGGGCATGACCCTAAAATGAGATGAGTCCAGTGGAGTTTAATCCAACAAAGTCAGGTCAGACATGAGATGATGTTACACAAAAAATATCCACATACAATTAACAACAACTAAGCTAAAGAAATACTGAAATAAGTAAAGAATAATTCAGAGTGCATCAAACACAATTTGAGTTATTATTCAATAACGGAATCCGTCTTACCGGTCAAATGTGTTTTTCTTTAGGGTACAGAAACATATGTTGAAAAAGAAGAATAAAAAATGTCTCTGGCAATGCCAAACCCAGAACACCAACTCAGATGCCTTTCTGAGCACCAACTCCAGTCTGTGGGAGAGAGAAAAGACTCACTGAAACACTGTACACCAAGTTAAATTACAGTGCATTTCTAATTGCTCAATCGATTTTGGTGTCCCTGTGTAAGGGCACAACCCTTATACTACAACACAACCATGATCTAGAGTCTAGGATGAGACAATGCCTATGAATGGGTCTGGGTTAATAAGTGTAAATGTATGTATTCTGCTAAATCCATCTTAGTCCAAACGTTCCACTTATTTGGAAATGTGCTTTTTTGCTTTCTTGCTGAGAAACAGATGAAAGGATTGATACCACTCTTAAATATGGGAATGGTAATCTTCTCTTGGGCAAATTTCCCAAAATTTACGCTGGTTTCTTTAAATGTGATAAAACATGAATGTTGTGTTACAAACAGAAGAAGGCATGAGTGTTTCTAAACATGCAACCCTTATTGTTCTCAATAGTTGGTACATTTATGTCTATGTTCTGTAATGTGTGTTCAGTCAATTTCTTACCCATGCTTACTCTGGAGTAGTGCGTAAAACAAGAGGATAAAAGGTACCAGCAGGTGGGATAAGATTCTCACAGGAACTCCAAACATGCTCAGGTAGATCACCATGTTGCTCAGCAGAACTGAAACAAAGAGGTTAACAAAGGCTTAGTGTAACAACCTGTAGGTTTTGCTTCAGCGTTGATTTTGAAATTAACAACACGTCATGTAGTTAGCGGATTGCATTAGTGGACTGCTAAATCTACATTGGTATATATACCACAGACAGATTCTAATTTAAAATAATATTTTCTATAGCCTACATCTGAAAAAGTGTGTGTTTGTGTGTGTGTGTGTGTGTGTGTGTGTGTGCGTGTGTGTATGTGCGCCAGCCATACCATTTCCTATCATGTCAAAATGGAGAGGAGGTTTTTTACTTTGTCGATTTCCAGTCAATTCATGCTCGGTAGAACTTCCAGTTTGCATGTGTTTATAGGTTATGAAAGATGTCAGTGTCATGGCCTCCTGTTCCACCTTCATTTCCTTTTCTCCCTCTACGGCGGTCTCTAGATTGATCCACGTTTTAGTTTGGTGAAAGTTATGTGGTCCTTGAGATACTTTTTGTATCGTCAAATATGGGGCAAGATCTGCACACGAGGGAAAGATGTGAAAGAGAAATAAAGAAAATGGATCAGATTAAGTCTGCACGTACATACCAACAATGTAAATGTCTTTAATTCTGCAGGTTTTTACCCTGCAGATACAATTGACTCACCATTGCGGAGAAGGAAATCAATAGCATCCTTGTAGCCGTTGTGGTAGGATTGTTCCAGAATCTAAAGAGAGAAAGCAAGTTAAATGTTACAAAATGATCTTTTAGAGTCTTTTTCCCAGGACGGAACATATTAGGAACTCTTGATTCACAATGACTCATCAACATGTGTGTAGCAAAGGGTTATCCCATCTATATTAAATATTAGGTTGATAGTAGATACTTTATTGGTAGTTATATGTCATTATGTAACACAAAAACTATTAGATCATCTTAGAAAGGAAAACAATCTGATTTCCTGAATAGTGTTTATTTGAGTCTAAATAGTTTTTTCTAAAAAGGTTTCTAAAGATGTTAAGTAAGGGGTCTTACTTCTAAATTCATAGGGTAGAGAGCATTTATGATCCTGAAGCTGTTAGCCATGTTGCCCTTTAAGGTGGTACCGCTCACTACCATGTCCCACATGCAAGGCTTGTCGACGGGACAGATGTCCATCTCTCCAGAGAATGGAGACACCGTCAAGGTTTGCATGAGGGGGGAAGACACCTCTGGCTGCATGCTGCTGAAACCCCCGTCAAGATAATACTGCGAGATAAGATCACTTACATTACGACACAGACCAAACAATGTGCTTCAGGTAAGTTTGTAAAAAGGCTATTCAATACTCACTACTCCGTTGACGGATGGAGGCAGCATGCCGCAGTACACCGGCACAAAGCAGCTGCATAGCAAAGCCTAAGGATAGACGGAAATAGAAAGTGTTTTGGTACTAACCTGTTCAGGTTTCTTAAAAATCATTATGGTATGAATCAGCCATTCCAACTCACCTGCATTACATCTGCTTTGGACTGGAACTCAGACATGACAATGTGCTTTCCATCAGAGAGGCGGGTCATGGACACAAAAAGACGTCCATTTGCCAGTTGGTGCGCATTTGAAGGAACATGTTTGTTTAAAATACACTCTAACCAGTGGAAAACATTGATTGAAGGGTTAAACGGTCCAAGCGTAAAAGCCTTCATCTGTTTGGCAAAATTCAGCATCTCATCACGAATAGTACCTGTTAATAAAATAGAAGAGTTTGAGACAGAATCGGTGATTACATGCAACAGAAGTAGATCTAGAAAAAAAGATAAAGTCACTTACTCAGGTTCATTTCACAGACTACAGCAGCTGCTACCAGAGACCCAGCAGATGCACCCAGGACACAAGGTGCTGTGCGTAGTATCCAGGGTGCATGATTTAGTAAGCACTGCGAAACTCCTAACTGATAGATGGCCATAAATCCAGATCCAGAAAAGGAGATGGACGGTGGAACCTCACGATAATGACAATTGGAAACTCCTGGAGACATTATCTAAAGGCTTTCAATTATACAATTTAAATGTTTGAAATCGTAGATGGTTAAAAACAAAAACGTCTTTCCTTGTTGTAAAAGTAGACTGAGTTCAAGGAGGCTGAGTTATCCAGTGGAAAATTGTTGACGGTTTCACAATAAGTGTTTTGAAACCAAATCTTAATTAGACATACTGTATTGGTCATGCCCATGTGATATACAACTCAATGATGTTTTTTTCCATTTCAAGTGATAAAAACTAACACAATTTTGGTTACATTATCTAAGGCTGGCTTCCATGGTATAAAACTACATTAACATCTTTGGCAATGCTGAATAAATGAAAAGTACTTTAAACAAGTCGTTACTTTCAATGTGTTTTCCCAGTTCCCATTTAGGATATGTCAGTGAACGTGTTCTGCCTGTTAGTGAAGGTGTGGTTTGCCTAGAAACCATAGACTGTATATTTAATAAAGGTCTATGCTAGAAACCTGTTAGCTCTTAACAGCATGTCAAGACTACTTCGATTTGCAGAAAATTAACGTTAGCATGTTTTACCATAGCTAAGTGGCAGGCTAACGTTACAGACGATTTACATGGTAACTTTAGATACATTTACTTTGCAATGTGACCCCTCTTATTTAATAATAGTAATATAACTATGGGACAAAGATATATATAAAACCTAGCGAAGCTACATCTTACCTCGAATTATATAGGCTAGCTTTCAGCAGCAGTTGCATCCAAATTGGCAGTGAAAGTGTGTGAATAGTAATAGTAACGTAAATATTAAGCAATAAGTAAGGTAAGCAGCGTTGCCAACTCTCAGCAAACGTCACAGTCAAATACCGCCCAACGGTCTATGGCTCCTCCCTCACTTTGCCCTTTCGTCTAAAATTGTCACATCCGCAACCAGGATGGCTGCGGCCATAATTGCAAACTTGAGAACTCATATCAGATCTCCACAAACACCACACATGAGATGTCCATTAATATACAGTCTATGCTCCCTATGCCAAAAGAGTGACAGAAAGGGGAAACTGAAAACCAGTAACATTGTAAAAGCATAACAAACTGTCACCGAAAAGAAAGACAATTGTAGATTGACACTAAACAACCTATCATAATGCAAACAAATTTCAAAGTGAAATAATATCACAGGACTGTGAGATTTTTACTTTTTGATGTTTGTCTTTCATATATCAATTCAACATTTTTCAGTGCCAATATTTGTTGTTTCAATGCCAAATTTTATTTTCAATACCACAAGTTACTGTCACTGTTCTAGCTCCATACTAGGCCCACTAGATTTTTCAGGCTTAACTCCTGTGCTTTCCTGGATAACTGCACAACTAATCTCACAGTAACCAGGGCGTACAAAATATGCAATACAAAACGTTTATTTTACAAAGCAGAAAAAAACATTGACAACTAACATAGGTCTAGCCTATACTAAAGTTGCTTAACAAATACCTCATCTTGAGGTTAATAAAGCGAACCATTTTTAAAGAAAACAAAACTGTACAACATAGCCTTTATTTAGCAATACAATATGTTCTTGTATGAACACAAAAAAAAAATCACTCCACCCTGCCTCTTCCCATTTAACATCAATCTCCAATTTGACAGACATTTCCAACACTTGCGTGCAAGACCTTCAGTATATATAATATGAAAATAAGTGCATCTTTTGTATTGTGGTTATGTTGAGCAAGCCTGAGACATCTAAGTTATTAAGATCCTTTGCCCATATGAATATTGATGTGACTTCTTTCAGAGTTTTCCTCGTCCCTTAATATTAGTGTTTGTTCTGATCCCACTGATAGATACTTTAATTCACAGGGAAATTAAAGCAATACCATTGTGAAAAAACGCCAAAAAATCCATTGCATTTTGCTAAGCCTGTACATGCATGGATTATTTTCTGAGCACATCTCTTTCTGTAATCATTTGTGTTGTTGTATTGTGTTTAGGACATCTAAAACATAGTTTTCTGTTTTATTGAGGATGCTGTGGAGAAGTTACCTTGCATGCCAGCTGGATTCTGGCGTTATCACGTGGGAATCGCTGAATCACATTTTAGACAAAACTCCATCTTGTTAGGCTTCAAGTAATGCATTGCAGCTACAGACTTGGTTTAGGTGTGTGTGACAACCACGACAATTCAACTGTTCCAAAAACAATTGTGGACGTGATACACCTTCTCACCTACCCGGTATTTTTTGAAAGGACCCGCCCTTTTCCAAACAGTTTGCAATGACGGCTTCCCGGATTCTGTGTTACAAACCATGTAGTGCATCAAGTAAGAGGAGACGCACGATCAGGGGAAACCTCAAAATGGTCCTCACTGAACTCATGTGTAGGACTGTTGTCTGGAAAGTCCCCATCCTGAGATGGAGTGTGTTCCAGGGACATGGCAGGGTCAGCCTGCGCTCTCTTGGTGTCCTTTGGGAGTTTCATAAACCTGAGGGGAGGCAGAGAAGAGGCAATAACAATAAATGTGTGTGTCTTTGTAGGAAAAGACAGGAGAACGAGACTAAGAGAAAGGGATAGACACCTGAAGAGAAGTTTTTGTCCTCGCTCCTTTTTGATGATGTTGAGCTTGTAGTAGTGCCGCAAAGCCCGGGACATTTTTTCGTAGGTCATATTGTCTCGGTTCTGTAAAGAAGAGATTACAGATAATCAAGGGTCTGTGGTAAAAAGTTTACTTTGATCCCTGTTTTTGCTGTTGTGTTTTCTTCACCACTGTGTTTATTTCCCCTGTAAGATGAACCACAAAGACCTGGGTGCTCACTGCTCACCTTGTGGTTTCCCCAGAGACGCGCCAGTCCGTTGGGGTCCACCACCCTGAACACCAGGTTGTCCTGGTCTTCCCATCGGATGTATTCTTGGTAACGGTCATCACACAGTAGCTGATACACATAGTCCCACAGCAGTCTGCATTCTGGCCATGGTTAAAACAGCAATAAGACAGGCCAAAACCATATCTGAAGTCTCTTTTCTGAAATTCAGCCTTGGTGAAGAATAACAGCCACTAGAGCCAGTCCTACAATGAGCTTTCCTTAGTACGTGCCATTTTTGAGTCTGTAGCTTTTGAGGAGGGGGGAGGGTGTGGTGTGTGTGAAGTTGGCCCTTATGACCTCATAAGGGGCAAGATTCCAGATCGGCCTATCTGAGCTTTCATTTTCTCAAAGGCAGAGCAGGATACCCAGGGTTTTACTCCCTTTTGCCATTTCTAGTCACTGGGGGACCATGGGCAGGCTGGGGGAACTAATATTAATGTTAAAAAACCTGATAAAGTGACATTTTCATGCTATGGGACCTTTACAGCAAAGTATTTTACTTAACCTTTAAACAAGAGCACCTCATGTTTGCACATATTACTCTGAGAACTTGGGATACACTTGTATCTTGGAGTTCTTCCGCCCCTTAGTGGTCACAATTTGCTCAATGCAGTTTGTTTAAGGATTCCAATGTTTTACATATATGTGTGCCATCTCTAGAACAAACTATTGTGATTATGTATATTTGCCAAGTAAATACTGCAAACCGTAAAAAAAAGAACATACCTGGGATGCGGCCGTTGGCTTTGTGCATTGCGCTCCTTGGCTTCTCTCGACTGGACAGGTTGAGTGGTTGGAGGACACTCTCTGTTTGGGGGGGACACTGACCTGGGTTGTGGGGCAGTGCAGGGACAGCTGCTGATTCATCTTAGAGAGAGAGAAGGAGGATACAGAGAGCAAGAAAGAGGAAGGGACATAAAATCAGACGTCACAGCAAGTAATTATAGTGGCAGGGCACTGTATTTCCGATATGTTGCGGTCTGTTATACCCACTAGTATGTGTCAGTGGATCAGGGCAAGTGTAAAAGATCATGGGACAATCTCTGAGAGGTGACATAGGCTCCGGCTGGCTGGTCACAGTGGTGACAACAGCTGTCAACACTGCTGTTGTGAAAGGAAGGGAAACTGTGAGAGAGAAATATGAGGAACTGTGACAAAAAACTAAACTGAAAGCAAAAGTGATTTAACAGCTTAAATTAAAATAAATTAATAAATGAATTACACATGTATGCATTTAGCAAAGACAAATGCAATGTACGATACACACTTCACTATATATAGTAAATCCAAGTCATTGTTTTGGACTCTGGAGTTGTAAGATCACTGGTTTCTAGGCAACCACAGCACACCCACTGGCACAAATCCTACTTCTTATGGAAAGCACCTTTTTTATGGTCAAGACAAATGAACAGTGTGTGAATTTGTATTCCTCTGCTGACGGGTCGAATGTCCTAACCAGAAGTGGCAAGTAGCACGGTAATTTCCTCCAGAACTGTGCTAATGCAAAGTTTGAAAGGCTAATACTTTAGATTTCTATTTATGCAAATGTATACCAACATATTATGCTTTTTGGTCCTCCACATTTATCTGATGGGTGCAGCAGTAAATAAACGTTTAACATTCAAAACATATGTCATGCATTGCAGTTTACTAAACTACCTTCTTAACTTCTTCTTACTGTAACATCTGGACCATTAACAACATAAAAAAAGCTGCTTATAACAATTTAACATCCTGAACCTGACCTTTATTCATTTTACTGTCTATTTACATTTTTAGGGTTGAACTTCAAAGATTGGGAATAAGAAATTGACGGATGTTCCAAGTAAAACAGACATAGAGAGAGCTTGACCTCCTGCATGATGTGTTTCCACATGCTGATGAGGAAGTAATCACGCCTAAATTCTAATCCGGATAAACAAGGTTGATTTGATACACCACACTCGCACAATCAACTGTGTGTAAGTAGCAGTCTGTGTGTGTTATTTGCACTACCATACACTCTGCAAGCTGTACAGTACATGGCACTTTATTATTATTATTATTATTTTTATTATTATCATTTTTATATTTGTTTAGCTTGATGTGCTTGTTTATCTGCATGTCTGTATCTGTATCGTCCTGTTACTTTGTTATCTGTGCTGTGTTTGAGTGTAATGAGAGCTACTGAGAACTGATTCTTTGTGTGTTTAAAAATGTAATCATAGATGTTGCTTACCTTGGGTGTCATTGACAGTAGGGGGCTGGGGCTCTTGGACACTCTGAGGGGGTATTTGGCAGCTGTCTGTGTTCTGGCTGGGTCCAGTTGCCAGGGAGGGAGATGAATCTTGGGGGTCACAACCAACAGTCCTCCTTTGCTGTTTTACACACTGTAGGATCTCATACAGAACATCACCTGTAGAAAAGAAGAGGGTGCATATTAAAACGCAGACGTACTACCACTCAGCCTACTCTCTTTCTGCATGCACACTCATTCCTACCCGAGCTGGGACAGCGGCGTCTGAAGTCCTCCTTGGTGAGCAGGCACAGGGCTCGACCGTTCATCTCAAAGCGTCCTTTTTCAGGCCGGCGCAGTGAGTACTCTCTCTGAGCCCAGTGGAGCCAGTGAGCAACATCCTCCTTGTCCCACAGAGATGGGTTTATTCCTAAAAAGCAGATTACACATAATTCAGTTAGTAGTGGCTGTCACAGTCTACTCTGCTGCCTGTAATTGATGGAGTGTTATATTCCAAGTAATAGAGTTTGACTCACGCAGGCGTCCAGGTAGATGCCACAAGTCTTCTTGTGTTGGAGGACTAACCAAAGGAAGCTGGTTAGGTGGGGAGCGATGCACGCTGAGAGGAATGTTGACCTGCATTCCATGCATTTTGGATGGAGGACTGGTTTCTGTGTTTTCTTGCTAAAAATCATCCACACGATCATAAGTACAAATACTGTACAATTATTGGCAGTAGATACAACAATGCAAAGTATTTTTAAAACTTTTAAGTAGTCTAAACAATAATAGTTAGCCATTTATAATAATAATAATAACTTTTGTATTGCACCTTTTATACAAAGAAATGACGCACAAAATGATTTGCAATAAGGAAATGTGTGTTGTATGTGTGTACGTGACTCAAATTGAAAGTTCTCAATCTCCCAAAGGAAAAAAGTAGTCGTAGGCTCCATGTTTGCTTTCAAGACAACACATTGTCAAACGGGTTTCTCCTGGGACTTACCTTGTCCAAAGGTGAGGGGGAAACCTTTTCCATGAAAAGGTTCTTTATCTGTTCGACTCTCCGAAGTATACACGAGTATTTCCTTATAAGCAGACATAAAACTTTTCCAAAGAATAAAATACACTGCAGGTCAAATCTCCCCAAACTTCATACTAGATAAAGAAAAGATAACTTTCGAAGAAACAAAACTCCACAATTTTCACATTCGATCCTTCCGGGAAGTGAAAACGAAAGAAACATGCAGGGGGTGTGTGCAAGATAGGCTGATTGGAGGATGCAACGGCGGAGGACATATCCAACAACAGTTGACGGTATTTTATACGGGCGCAAAAAACAGTACATTTTGGGAGTTGAGTGTAATTTACATCGTATATAAATTGGAGTAGGCCTATGACGGAACAACTGTTATAACTAGTGCGCATTAAATATTTAAATGACAAACTTTGGGCAAACAAACAAACAAGTGAGTCATGAAAAAACGACGGGAGTGTGGATAAAAGACAGACAGACTAGGACAGAGCAGTACACGCGCCTTTATAGCAGAACTAGTGCTGAGCTCCTCCTTTCCTGAGGAGGGCAGTAAGACGCCTAGTAAGTGTAAACTGCCATCATTTAGAAGAAGAAGAAGAAGAGCGCCTCGCCCTCCAAACAGATTTACAGTAGAAGCAAGGTTATGGCTATAAGGGATACAGAAAGAGCTCAAAGACAGTTAAGTTTGGGACCAAAAAGACTAACGCTTGTTAAGTTTTGGAAAAATATTGTGTTTTTAGTGTTAAAACTTTCCGTACGAAGTGCTGTTCATACAGATATGACGTCGTGTAGTAATGTATAGCCCAGTATGCATTATTACTGTAGCTAGATGTACAGTGCTAATGTTAAGTAACAGCTACATATTGTAGCCTAGCCTACTCTTGGGTAGTTTAACATGGATTTATGACGGGTGTATTCATTTGTATGTTGCATTTTACTGTATGTTGTAGAACAAATGCTTGTGTTGCTGACCTATACTCGCATGTCTTTGCAGTGAATTGTTTTAACATTTTTTTATGAATATTGTCAATTGCTAATTGAAAGTATTATATAAGGCATAAGAAGTAGGGGACTTCAGCCCATAAAAGAACACGTAAGATCACTAAACCACTATAGTTGACCTTTCTATTAGCTTTACAATTGGCACAGTAAGTTTTATTCAGGCTACTGTACTACATATACTTTTAACATCAGAAACTTGTAGGTTACATAATATTCAGTACATCATTTTGTTATATGTCAATAAATCATTCAGACGGCTTACCCAATGTGTTCTCTTACCAGCTATAACCTGTTGTTATAGTATAGACTAAACAGCTGGAACACTCCATACGCGTAAAGTGTGTGTGTGTGTGTGTGTGTGTGTGTGTGTGTGTGTGTGTGTGTGTGTGTGTGTGTGTGTGTTTGTAATTGTGTTTGTGTCACTCTCCGTCCGTACGTTGGCCTCTCTCTCCATGTGCCTGATCGTGTGTCTCGCGCAGCCCAAATCACCATGAACCAGGTGTTTTATTTTGAAACGTGGTTATCATTTTGGTAAAATATCCCACTGTGGTCATCATGTATGCATAGCAGCGTAGCGCAATTATTTCTTTTATTTCCGCGCGTATGTTATCCAATCTGACCGGCTGTCACTTCCCGATGTAAATCTACTGCAGATTTGAGTTGCGCATGCCTCGCTTTGCAACAAGTGGCCTACAAGATGCTAACGGGAGACTTCTGTAATGTCCATACAGGAAAAATGGACCATCTTAACAAAGTTCGTTAACTAGTGGCAACAAGTTAGCAATCAAACATAACAAAGGCTGTCAGTTGAATGGCATTTTGAGCTTAAGTTAGCAATCAAACAATCCTAGATAGCTCAAATGTTTTTGAAATGATTTCCATCTTCTGTAATTCTTTGTAATGAGAACATTTTTATTATTTTATGGATTTCACAAATTTCAGTATAACATGTTGCGCCGTCAACCGTTTAAATCTGAGCATGCGCACTCAAATCTGCACTCAACTCACATCAGGGAGTGACACAGGGCGATTAGCGTGCTGCAGCGATAGTGATAGTTTCATCAACTCCTACATTTCTTGCGCGAGACGCAAGCGTATGTTTCAAGCTGGGCAGGTAATCACATAATAAAACACCTAGGTTCAAGGTGATTTTGGCAGTCTTGACTTCTCACTGCTAGACACTCAATCAGGCACACGGAGAGAGAGAGACCGACGGACAGACACGCACACACACAATATCATGAAATCAAGGAGAGAGTTACCTTTACCTGCTCCAGATTTCACCCCGTGTTCAGAAAGCACAGGGGAGACAGTGTGTTCCTCTCACTGTGACTCTAGAGTCAGCACTCCCTCCTAAGCTAATCACCATCACTCTCTCACTCTCTCTACCACACACATGCATCTATTGAGAGTTTTAAATCACTTTTAAAAACCCATCTTTTTGCACTGGCTTTTAACACAAGCTGAGCTGTGACATTTTGTTGTTGTATTGACTTGAGCAAAGCTTTTTATTTGTTGTATTTTTGTTGTTTTTGGTATATTCAGTTTTAGATGTTTTTTTCCGGACATTTGTTATGCCCTTTTATTATCTTGTTATCTATAATTGTACAGCACTTTGGGGCGGTAGCGACTGTTTGTAAATGTGCTATATAAATAAACCTTGACCTTGACCTTGACATGCTGGCTTGGCACACAGCAACGCACAAGTATAAACTTCAGGCCACTTGCCTCAGCAGAATCATGAATTAGGCTTTACGCGGGCGGTGTTTTTCCAATGTTAAGCGTGATTCATGGTTGTTTGGAAATCTGCAGCAGGAAAAGTTATCTCCCTCCTTGATTTCATGTTGTTTATGGAGAAGGAGAAAGAGGAAATGAGTAAGGGGGAAATACAACAATAACAAGCCACGGCCGAGAGACGTGCATCGCCGCGACATGTAGTTTTGGCGTCTCCTCTATTTCTTGCACGATACGTGAGCGTATCATGCCAGGCATGTAATTACAAAGAGGAAGAACACAGTGCAGCAGGATTCTTTACAAAAATAAATCACATTCAAAATAAAACACTTAGATTAATGGTGATTTTGGCTGTCGGAGATAGAGACCGACGGACAGACACAGAGAGTGACACAAATGCACTCACACAAACATACAAAGCCACATATAGGCTACAATTACCAGTTTTCCCCACTCAGCCTGACTCTTTCTATCGGAAAGAGAGAGAGCCGAGAGGAGAAAGATCGCGCTTTGTGAATGGTGCGTAAAAATACGCGTCAGGTATGAACGGGCATGCTGACGTACCAGCATACCACTGCTGGGAAGGTGTTCATTCAAGCAAGTATTACGTTAGACAAACCTACTCAATATTCAGCCACAGTCGAAGCAGTTTCTTTTGAAGTGTCTTTTTAATTTAAGTTATATATTGGTCACACTAACATTAACTTATTGGGGTTCAACCATGCTAGCTGCAAAGGTGTCTGTTGCATTTGAGGTTGTAAATTCCTCACATAGTTTCTAGCCACACGTATAAAAAATTATTTTTTGTCCTATTTCTCCAGTGAAGTTGGCTGAACTAATAGTGAAAGAATTTGGCCATCCGACACGATCAGTGGCAGGGTGGCTGATCAGTAAGTTGCTCACAGTGTGCAACCGCGTTCTTGAGGAGAACACGGTCCAGCTGTGTGGGATCCGACCTGAGGACACAGTGCTGGAGCTGGGTCACGGCCCGGGTCATGGTCTGCAGTCAGCAGCCAAACTGCTCACCGAGCCCACGGGCCACCTTATAGGTGTGGATTACTCTGCATACATGCATCAGGTGAAGTATAAATACTGACAGAGTAGAATAAAGTGTTTAAATTAAGTTTGTTCATCACATGTATGTCTTGATGTCTTAAACCTTCCTTAACCAGCCACATATGAACCAAAGCCTCTGTAAGGAACACTAATAAGAAAAGATCGGAGAAACCATTGGCAAACAAGCTGAGAAGACTTTGTCTTGGACAACATTGTGTTTGAAGCTGGGACAATACTCACCTTTGGAATAGTAATAACATTAATTTAAAAGTAATAGTAATCCTTCTCTTTTTTTTCTCAAAGATGGCGAGTGATCGAATGAAGGATTTTGTGGCCAATGGGAAAGTGACCCTATACCACTGTGATGTAGAAGCAATGCCTCTGGCGGACAGCATGGTGGATAAAGTCTTTCATTGTAACTGCTACTACTTCTGGTCTGACCTTATGAAGGGAGCCACAGAGATACACCGGGTAATGAAACCAGGTAGGACATGACCTATCATTAAGACTTTATTTTTCAGGCACATTTGTTATAATGTCTCAAATGGTTTTGTTATTTACTACCTTGCTCCTAGGTGTGACTCTCTGAGCAATCATTGGGCCTCATTCACCAAACGTTCTTAAGAACAAACGGGTTCTTAAACCCCACTTACGCCGTTTTCACGAAGAGTCTGGCATTCACCAATGTTTTCTTATTTGGGATTTGTTCTTAGGTAAGAACAGAATCTATGCACACTCAAGCGCACTCTTACGCACAATTTAGAGCTGACACGTTTGTGCAAAACAAGAAGCTATACCGTTGTTGTGCTTTCTAATTAAAAATGTAACACGTCTCTCCATTTTGTAACAACTTACACATTATTACACATAATTACACATTTGTTTCTTTTAATAAATACACACTGCTGCTCATTTGTAAAGCACTTTGAATTGCCATTGTGTATGAATTGTGCTAGGCCTATATAAATAATAATGCCTTGCTTTGCCTTCAATTCACATCAGTTATGTTGTACGGGGAAACCTACCATGCAATAATAAGTGATTGAGCACACTATTTATACGCCATTCCTCAGTTTTCAGATCAAACCCTTTCTTTTCTACTTCACCGGTTCTGCGCCCTTCTTCAGATACAGCGTTCACTGCATGAGCAACTGCATTCTGTGCATCAGTTGGATCTGCTGCTTAGTATGCACTGCTGACGCTGCTAGATACAATGTCTAGTTTTCATTAACTTCTTGCAGCAGTACCTCCGCTTCAGAATTACTAACGTTTTTCTTTCTGTTGGACGTTTCTCCAAGTGTGCACATGACATGGCCCTGCCTTCTCATGTCCTTTTATGGGAATTAACGGTGCGTTTACCTAACCTAGTCTTTGCTATATAGGAGCAATGGGCACACGCTTTCAATTTAAGAAGACAATGTGATTCATCATTCTAAGAACACACCTGTGAACAATTCTGCTGTTCAGGAACACGTCATGAATCAGACGTAGTCTTTTCTAAGGGACTTTCTTATGAACACATTTAAGAGAAAACTTACATTGGTGAATGGGTTTTAGTGTCATTAATTCTTTTCCCTCTTGAACCCACCCAGGAGGCTTGATGGTGACCACACTGAGGCTGTCAAACTGGCCCCAAGAGCCCTACATGACAGCTCTGAGAGACTCTGGCTTTACTGATGTCAGAATGGAAGACAAACAGCACAAAAACATTACTTTTCAGGCTATATATGCCACTGCCTCAAAATGAGGTTGAAATCAAACTGCAAGTAAGAGATTGTGCGTATTATAGCCCACTTTTGCAATTATCTGTTTTTACGTGTGATTTTAAATTGCCCTTAATGGTACTTTTAAAAATTGGTTCTCCTCTCTATTGCAGATTTGAAATACCGGAAAAAGATATATATATATATATTATTAAATAAAATTCAGATTTTTTGTTTTTGTTAAATAACTGAATTGCTGGAGAGGAATGAACACCAGCCCCTCCAGTCAGTTTACAAAAAGTCTGTTCTTAGGCAAGCTCGGAGGATAGTGACCGACCCATCACATATCCTCCACACAGAATATGAGCTCTTACCCTGTGGCAGACAAGACAAAGTCCCTCGCTGTAAATCCTCGACCATTTTAAACACAAATGTGTTGCTACCACGGTTAAACATTTAGACAATGCTGCTTGAGGCCGTAGAAATTTTGCAATAGTTTCATGATGTTTTACTGGGGGGTGAAGGAAATACTGTATGTGTTTTTACTTTCAGGATATGTGCAATACTGTATGTGCAATATATTGCTGTGACTTCTACAATTGGTGCTGGAATGTTATTTATTAAATTATTTGTTTATAACCTATTCATGTCTACAGCTAGGGATCCAAAATAAATTTTCCCTAAAAGTATATAGTATTGTAACAAGGGAATCTTGACCTGATTGTAAATGCTTAGGTGTTTCCCACCTGGATGTCATCAGACAATTCACCTTTGGCTGAACAGACCCTTTGTCTTAAAAACAAAGGCAGGGAAAACACTAAATGAAAGAAACCACCCTGTTCTGAGGGGGAGGACCAAGCCAAGTAGAAACAGAGAGAGAGCACTTGCCCACCTGGGTGCATATTACAAACCAACTTTTGCCTTGTGTACCATGCTCTGAGTATTAAAAGTTTGACAATACTGTAAGAGATGTTTGTCTCGTTCCTCATTGTCAGAGTGGGATTACAAAATTGCCACGGCAAATTGTATGTATTTCTGTGAGATCTGCTTGCAGTAGTTTGCATGAGAAGGTTCAGTCAGGGGTTCGAGGGATGTTTTCCTTTTCTAAACATTTTTCTGTTAGCTATGAGAGCACTAGAAGGAGTTTCTTCAGCAATCTAAGTGTTCACAGCTAAGCCACAGTGTTCCCGGTGCTGTTAATTTCTGTCTGACAAGCTGCTGGCTCATCGGGATATCTGCTTCCACAGAACTACGTCCATACATAAACTGTCTCTGAAGACAAAACTGAGATAAGGTAGAACGTAAGTATTTTGATTGGTAAGCAGACGATAATGCAAAAGTTAAAAGCTGTAGAATGCAAAGAAATTAATCCCAGGACTAGGCAAAATGATGGTTTATGAGATAATCTCCTAACCTTTCTGAGCATTAGGTGGAATATTCCTTACTACCCCCCTTCATTTACTGTTTGCGGTCAAATTTGTTAACAAATTTCATTATACCAATGAAAATGACAAACAATATTTTGAATAGAAAATCTATTGTAAAGAGAATCTTATTAGAACATTAATATCTACAATTTTTTTGTGTTTCTGTGTGTGCGTACATGCATGTGTTTGCGAACATTAGGGGTTCAGATGCACAAGTGGCAACATGACAACATGAACTGTGTGGGTGTGTGTGCGTGCATGTGTATCTGACATTGGTGATTCACATGCAAAAGTGGCAAAATGACAACATGAACTGTGTGTGTTCACACGAGTGGGTGTACATGTGAGTGTTTCTGTGTGTGTGCATGCAATGCATGTGTTTGCAAATATGTGGCAACATGACCTGTGTGTGTGTGTGTGTGTGTGTGTGTGTGTGTGTGTGTGTGTGTGAGAGAGAGAGAGTGGCTGTATGTATGTGTGGAAAGTTGTATGAGTGTGTGTAGGAAGATATCTTTCATCTCCTGGATAAAAATTATACTCTTTTCCATTCATTTCCTATAGTGTCATTTTTGACTGTAAACAAAAAAAGTGTTACCAAGTTGAATAAATCACCCAAAAGTCAAAGAAAGTAGTCACAATGAATTGTAGGTGTTCAAATGCCTTTTGTGGAAGTTTTGAGGCAATCTGATGAAACATGAAATATTTATGGTGGGCTACAGGGAATGTGTAAATCGGTCATTTTTTACTGGAACAGAATTAGAAGGTGTGCTGGGCTCATAAAAATACATGGTGTGCTTATATTAATATTTGTTTGATATATGATATATATACAGGAATGTTTTTACAAGCATATCCAACAGGTCAGGCACCACCGTTTCATGTTCAAACTTTATTTTAAGACAACACTATTAATCTACATCTTTATCTATCTTTATCTAACACAAGCGATTCACCCGTAGGTGGCGGTCGTGCTCCGGTTGGCTGCACATCGCCGATTAAACAGAAGAAGAAGCTGAACGCGGGCGGAGTTGATGACGTAGGGCGAGGGAAATCCAAAACAGAGTGCAGGTCCTCTCAGGGAAATCTAGTGTGAAGTAAAAAAAACGTGAAGTAGAGTTGTAAACGTGGTTGTGGACGACAATTGCCAGAGAAAAGTAAGTGATTTAATAAGTCCACAATATTTTATGTTGACAACGGTGTGGTTATTGGACTTTAAAAGACATCGCATACTAAGAGTTTATCCGTAGTCGCATAATTGATCTCCTAACGTTAGAGCTAACTTAGCTAGCTTACGTTACTTCACTGGAAGTCGTTTTGGATAAAATCGTCAGCTAGCTAAATGACATGTAATGTAACTTTGTAAAGCAAGTGCATATTTTCATTTTGGTAGGTCTGTTCTGTCAAATAATAGGTCTACATGAATACACGAGGTACAAATATCCCCAGTTCGTTTGTGTTGCATTAATAAAGACTCGTTCCCGTTGACTCCATTCTCCGCTCCGCAGAATGCAGAGGGCTTCCCGTTTGAAGCGTGAACTTCAGATGCTGAGCACCGAGCCACCTCCGGGAATAACGTGCTGGCAGACCGAGGAACGGGTAGACGACCTGCAGGCACGTAAGTATTCTCAGCATACTACTGCATTTTCTCTCAGGAATATACCACATGTGAGAAATTAAATATCTGGTTTACCTATTTGATCAACCATGTATTCTCTTTTTCTTCCTCTGGTTTACAGAGATAGTGGGTGGAACAGGGACCCCATATGAAGGTGGACTCTTCTCCTTAGAGATCAAGGTCCCCGAGAGGTGCATTAACTCAACGTTTTAACATTGATATGTTCTCTGTTACGTTTCAACATTGTAATCACATAACTGCACTCAAGGATGACTGTCCTGCTGTCTTCTTCTCGTAGGTACCCATTTGAGCCTCCCAAAATGCGATTCTTGACCCCCGTCTACCACCCAAACATTGACAATTCGGGACGTATCTGCCATGATGCCCTCAAACTCCCGCCAAAGGTTGAAACGTATTACTGTTGGAAGTTGTTAATGATACACATGCATTATCTGTTTGTTTTTTGTCTGCTGTCAAAGTTATTCTTTTTTTATTTTTTATTATTTTTTATTATTCAGGGTGCCTGGAGGCCATCCCTAAATATCTCTACAGTCCTCACCTCCATTCAGCTGCTCATGGCTGAGCCCAATCCAGATGACCCACTCATGGCCGATATAGTGAGTCTCACACAATCTTGCATTTACAGATATCACACTATCTGCTAGAGTAGCATGGCTCTAACACATATTTACAGTGTGGTGTTTTTTTTTTATGGCTGAGAACTTAATAACACTATGGTACAAATACTCTTTTCCGAATGCATTTTCTTATTGTGAGCCAGACATATCAGTCTGAAACACCTTGACCTCTTGTCACAAAAACGCAGCCTCTCGCTGTCTTAAAATTGCAATAGAGAGCATCCAAATAGTGATACTGTGATACAATTGTGTGGCTCCGCCGTATACACATGCAAAGAGACGTTTACGCTTTTTTGAATGCAGTCATCAGAGTTCAAATACAACAAACAGCTGTTCAAGGAGAAGGCCAGGAAGTGGACACAAGAACACGCTGTTCAGAAGAACACGGTAAGTCTCTCTGGTCTATGGGTGAAGCAGTTGTAACATATTTACTGTTGTTCATGATTGCAAACGTTTTTTTTTATTTTTAACCTTTTTAATGTTATTATGTACTGACCTCAGGTAGACCCCATTATTACTAGTCTTTGAAATGATTATTGTTTCTTGCTCCACAGCGCTGTAATGTCTGTCATCGAACTAGCTCTGTGTAGTGATATATTTTTGCCACAAGGTGGTGGTGTGGCCACTTGATAGAATGTTAACAAAGTGACGCATCCTGTTTTATTATTAAATGATAACCCCCTAATTTCATAATTCTCAGTTTAGGGATGTGTATTTATGTGCAATACTATCTTTATCTAAAATAGTTTGTATCTGATGTTGTTTAGGGAGTCGTGGAGACCAACAAAGAAAATACTCCGGATCAGAAAGCTTCATGTCGCAAAAGAGAGGCACAGCAGGAGGCAGAGGAACCAGCAAAAAAAACCTGTGTGTAGTTTCTATCTTGCTTATTAGAGCCAAAGGTCTCTATTCCCCAGAGACACCATGCCTTATACAAGGCACCTACTTTTTAATTTAGTGCTTATACTGTACCTACTTCCTTTTTCTATGTACGCATTCCTCATCTTAATCCAGAAATGCCCACATATTTATATGTACAATTATAATGTTTCTGTTGTGATATTAAAGTTTATTTTAAACACTAATTGATTAAATTAATTTATGTATTACGTACAATACTTTGACTTGCGTGATGTGAAGGAGTGTTTCACAGTAGTAGCAGAAGCACAGTGGTTGATGGTTTATACAGTATGAAGATAATCATTTTATTCAAACATATGCTTACCAGTTGTATACAAAGTATGTACATCCTAAATAGCAAGTTTATTTTACTAAGGATTTATTTTTTTATATAAAATTATATATTTGCTGTTTATCATATAAAAGGAGAGACAGACATCATAAGGCTGTAGTGAGTCAATACCATGCTAGTTCAGAGGTAGTTACATTGTACATATCGCTAGCCTACTGTAATGTCTGTAGAAAGATAGCTAGATCCCATTAAGTCTGTATAACTGCTTGCTGATGGTTGGGCTAATTTGCACATTTGAGACAAAATCATGTAAACTGTTTGAAACTGTGTGATCGGTTACCTGTTGCATTTTTTTGCTAGATAAACATTCTCATAACAGATTTTCCACAATTGCAAAGAAAAATATCTGAATAACATTTCTGGGAATTAAAGATTTTAGCTTACTCTGGTAAACAAAAAAAGTCCCGGTGTGTCTGATAATGACTCCTTTTCTTTGAAACTGACCTTTTGCAATAGGGTTGAACTTACATTAAAAAAACATTACAAAAACAAATAAGATAACTCCACTTAGAATATAACCAAACAATCTGTAACCTCTAAGCTGCATGTCTCATGATCACATTTCAGTATAAACATTTACACTTAAAGTTCTACTGGTTCTAAATAAATTTCCCCTGGTTAAACCATTGATTTGTCTGATGCTTAGATTTTTCATCTAGTTAACAGCTTTTATTGGAGCTTTTTTTTTTTTGTCATGCACGTCCATGACTGAAGCAGTCCACTGGGTAGTGTCTGAATTTGTCCTTTATTTTAACGGACATGTATTGTGGTGTTCCTTTAATAGTCTTAACTGTGAATGGAACTTTTAGTTTCACTCTTAATTTTCAGAGGCACCTTGTTGTGTTCTCATAGACTTCCCTTGAGTACTCTATAGTCTGTGTGGACTCATTCTGAGATGCTTGAGGATTGAAACCCAGAGCTGATCTTGCTGCTGCTGTTCGATGGTGGTCCTTTAAGTGTCCATAGTGTCCCAGCTATTCACACAGCTAGCTTGGTGACTCATGGAGGAGAGTTCAGAGAGGGAGTCATGGTAGAGTGATACAGAGGACAAGTGTTATAAATCACATCTTGATCCAAACCCTTCAGACATTCATCGTCATTCAGGCTCCCTCCTCCAGTCACTCTGTCTCTATCTTTGGCTGTGGGAGTGGGTATCTGGCAAGGGATGAGAGGAACAGAGGAAGTAGAGGAGCAGTGGGAAAATCTGATTGTGTCCAGTCGGGGTTGGAGAGAGGACCCCCCACTGTAAAGGGCATCCGCATCCGCGAGTGATACCTGTGTCGACGAATCGGAGCAGGAGCTCTTTTCTGTTTCCACAGAAACCAGCGAGTCCAGGGTGCGATCTCGGCGTAGCTGAGGTCGCGCTTTGGGGTGAGGCCAGAAGAAAAACTGTGAGTGGTCTCGTGTGAAGAGGAGGAAGAGGAGGGGGTTGAGGCAGGCAGGCAGGGGCTGGAGAAGCAGGAGAACTGATTTTAACACCTCCTCGCCCAGAGAGAGGAGACCCAGGAGGGAGCAGAGGGAGAGAAAAGCTACAGGTACATAGAGGAGGCCATTTGTGAATATTAGCCAGGCAACGTGTTTGATCATAGCGCAGTCCCACAGGCCCTCACACTCTCCCCTAAGTAACTCCCAGTATAGGCGGATGTATGATCCTGTGACTATAAGCAAGCACAGGGTGTTCATCATAATGAGCGCCAAGGGAAAGCCCAGAGTGGATGGTAGTCGAGAGGATGGGGGTGGCAGAGGTGAGGGAAGGCAGAAAGGTGAGGACCTGTACTCCCCAACTCCTACCAATGGGAGAGAAGCAAGAGTGAGGGAGAGAGTGAGGCAGAAAAGTGCACATGTGCGCACACTCCCAAAGGATGGGGACTTCCCATAGGCACGGGCACATGTCACACTCACGCCACACTGAACAGCTGCCAGTGTCAGCAGCAACACACTTGCCTCAGATGCAAACACCCAGACCCATCCCGTCGCTTGACAACCAGGACCCCCTTCCCAGCGGGCACCGTGGTGACCAAACTCTCCCAGAGTTAGAGCATCCACAAGGGATAGTGTGCATGTACACACACCCGTCAGCAGGTTGGAAGCACCCATGCAGGCCACGGTGAAACGGAGAGGTGACAGGTAGCCGGGTGAGCCGAAGAGGGAGAGGAGCAGGAGGGAGTTCCCCAGAAGAGACACCAAGGAGATGGACCACAAGCCCAAACGAACCAGCCAGCTGCCCAACAGCGAGTCACATGGACGGAAAGGACCTGCAAACACAAATCATCAGCTGTAGCTGTAGAACTGTAAACAGTGAATTCATGCCTCCGTTTCCTTACACTGCAGTTATGACAAAACAATCTGAAAGCCTGCTTGATCCACATCACTGAAAGTGTAATACACGTTACCTGGAGTGGGTGTGCATTGGACACTGGTCTGTAGTTTGGATTCCTCTATTTCCAGTTGGAACTCCTCCAGGTCAGGGTCATCTGAAATATAGCAATGCTAGGGTTAGCAATGACAGCTTATTCTGCATGGGTTAGTGTACACAGTACATGTATGTTAGATTGTGTGTGACCTGGTGTAACATTCTTTTACACATGAAATAAAAAAAAACATGTAGAGCATAATTGGCATTTACATTTGATTTGATCATCAAGACTGTTTTCAGTGATATGGTATGGTTCAGTCATCTTTTGTTATTTTATCTTTTGGTACACCCAACAATTGTACCTTATCGGCTAACCCTAACCCTTTAATGTTGCAGGTTATATGGTTTTAATTTCAACTTAATTGTGGTTTATTGGTTTTTAAATGTTATGATTGCCACAGGAATGTGTGGAAGGGTCAAGACTCAAGTAAAAGTGTGCATCAGCTGCCAGGTAGCTGTAGTTTCAGCAATGCTCTGACATATTTTAAGTGGGCTTATGTCAATAATTCATCAATGAGCAAAGACACATGGCACTTAGATTTCTTTCCATTACTTTACCCCATCCTGCCCCGGGTGTGTACCATGTATGTTTTCTACTGCATATAGGCTTGCACAGATATTGTAATGGCGTAATTTCTTACAGTGTGTGTCAGCATGGCTAGGGTACATGGCTAAAGTCCTCCTGTGTAGGTCCTCGTCAGTGTTGCTCTGCTCTGTGTCCCACTGGCCTTCCTGCTTGTAGCTATCACAGGAACCATACACACAGCACTGGTAGGCATAAGGCATCTCTATTACCCTGTAACAAACAGATGGAACAGTATTGACAATAGATCAGAAACAGCAATGCCACTACAGATGGTTGAAGAAGTGATGTTCATTTTAATGTGAGCTTGTACTAGCTTAGCTTTTACATACAATATTGGATATTTATATAACGTTTCAAAGAGCTTATGAATCTGCTCCTAAGTACATATTTAAAAAATCTAACACAACTACCCATCATCTTTAAGCAACACATAGGTGAAACTCAGTTTTCTAAAGTCTGGATCAGCTGACTTTGTTGTAGATTGTTGTACACAGAAATTAACTGTACATGCTTTTGAAATGGCCTTCTGACAGGAGTTCTGTTTTGATGTGCTACAGTAATTGACATTGGCACATGATCACTTGCCATCTCTTATATCTTTGAAGATTCACTCTCCATTGTCACTGCACCTTTTCCGGCATGCAGTGATCTTTGTAACAAGATTTAACTTGCTGCTGACAAATGCTTCCTCATTGTTAAAGTTTAGTTCAAGAATTGCTTGCAGGGATATAGTGTAATAAGCTGCTTTTGGTAAATCTACCACTGCCTCATTTGGTTACTTCCCAGTTGGAAAGAGCTATCCTAGTGATGAAAATATTCTAAATATAATGTACACTTTAACCAATATTGATTTTGTAGGTGTTTAAAATACATATTGCTGCTTCCCCGTCAACAGCAGTACATTGCTTAGCTTCCATGTCAGTACTCCTGCCTGCTTCTCTAAATTGGGGGCGTGCTGACCGTCATCTCCTGTAGGTAAGTCCGACTTTGAATAAGTACCTCATACAACCCCACTTGAAACAATCTTAATGGTCCCTTTATGTAAGTTTTGGATGAAAAAAACTTAACACAAAGTAAACATTATCTAAGAAAAAATAAAAGGATGCATAATGGTGTGTTTGTGTGTTACCTCATACGGGGGAAGTAATCAGGACTGAAGGCCTCATACAATTCTTTGTTTCCCCTCAGCTTGAGATGAGTTAGACCCCCCAAACCAACAAAAGGTAGGGAGCTGAGATGGTTCTCACTCAGATCCCTAAGATAGAAATAAATTGAGAAAGAAACAGAAGAGTATGGGTGTCTCTACATTTACAACTGTTCAGACAAGATTCTCTTCGGATAACACTTTCTGTCAGATGAAGTGTATCTGCTTGTTTAGATACACATACTTCATCCATTGTTGTCTTTAAGCAGTGAAGCATGACCTGAGATGAATCTCCTGGCCACAGAGGGGTTTTTCAAACAGTAAATCCATATCAATGATCTTTATAGACTCACTTCAACACTTCTTCTGTGGCACACACAGTCAAGAGTGGAGTGTTTATACAAGGTGAAGGCTCTGACACATAGCTTAACTTTAGTCAAAGACGCATAAATTCGGCGTGCCTTCTAGGAGAGAAGAGTGACACTCCAGAAGGACAGATAAAAGAGAGAAGAGTCTAAGTGGTTGTAATGTATGTGTTTACTCACAGTTTGATCAAAGAGTGAAGCGAGGCAAAGGCATCCAAGTGGATCCACTCAATCATATTCCAGCTCAGATCCCTGACAGAAAAATGAATGAAAGTGAAGTGAAATGGACTAAAATGAGTTGCAATTGCACATTGAATGTTGTGACTTGATCACCACTAGATGTCAGAAATAGGTCATAAGTCTACATAGTTTGATCTTGATCCATGCTTTGCAACCTTATGTTCTTATGCCATGTCTATTTGTGACATCTCATCATACTTTGGTTGATTTACCCTGCACAAATTGTTTCATTTTAATAAAGTGTTATATCTGTGAAATTACATAATAAAGAAATGGGGACTGTATGTAGGTTAGGTATTTTACTGAGTCAGAACGCTCACTGAGCTACACATGTAGCACTTTTCGATGTAATAACCCATTTATTAGTAGGGGGGAAAAATAGTAGGGGGAACAATGTCTTGTTTAACTTGTTTAACAACATGTATTTCAGCTCACTTATTTCACTTAAAGGCTAAAAACATTTCCTACTAAACCCTTTATCTGAAATGAATCAACACCAGTCCAGTCTTTTAGGAGCAGTGTGGTATCTCTGTGGATATCGTCATCCAGATGTCGGATGTGGGTGTCATAATTGGGGGTGCCTCTGGTGTTTGCGATGTTGTAGGTGCCGTGGTAAAGGCATGTGCCTGAGTGCGTGTGTAAGTTTGTTGGTGATATGTTGTCATGCTTCGATCTATGTCGATGCATTCATTTGCGCCTAGAGTCTCAGGTGAGTTTATAACTGAAGATGGGAGCTCTTGCATAGTGGGTCGAGTCATCGAGTCAGGTTTGCAACATCCGCAGGTTCTTTGGACGACAGCACGTGGTCTATATTAGCAGTGTGCTCTCAAACTTGGTCATGAATGAGGTAGGTCTCCGGCTCCAGATGCTTCACCACTATGGCCATAGTCCATTTTTCATTCCCCTCACGGAAATGTATCACCTGGACCAGGTCACCGTCATGCAGGGCCTGCAGGATAGAGGAAGGCCTTTCATGGTGGGCTTTCTGTCTGGCCTGCTGGGTCTACATCAACCTGACACAGTCTGGTCTGAGAAGGCTGAATTGGGTCTGCAGTCTGCGTTTCCAAAACAATTTTGCTGGCAGACAGCCTGTTACAGAATGTAGTGTACTGCGGTACATCAGGAGAAAGTTTGCCAGACGATGCTGTGGTGAAGGTTTGTGGCTCGCAGGATCAACACTCAGCACCTGCCTCACCAAAGATGCCTTCAGTGTCTGCACTGACCTCTCAGCTGCCCCATTCGAGGCAGGATGGTAAGCCAACCAAGGTCTGCTTGACTCGGTTATTTCTCAGGAACAGTTGGAATCCTGTTGAAGTGAATTGAGGTCCATTATCACTCACACACTCCTCTGGTAGTCCATAAGATGCAAACAGACTACAAAGGACCTCAATGGTTTTGGTTGCTGTCGTTACACTCACGTGGACCATTTCATACCATTTTGACTACAACCACCAAGAAATGATGCTTGTCTTTTTTCTCACAGCCTGACAAGCGCTGTAGCTCTATACCCTGTTTTCAATGTCATTATCTATTTGAGGCTACCATATGCAACTTCTGGCTAAAGCTTTCATGTGGCAGATGCCCTGGGGTCCCTCATGTAAGTCGTCTTACGTCGTTGTCTGTGCATAGGTGGAATGACTACTCTTAGCCCCCACAGGATACAACAATGATTGGTTGACAGCTGCATCCTTTTGTTGAAATAGTGTCTCAGTGAAGTGTCTAGAATGTCATCAGGCCATCCCTCAAAATATAATGCTGGACTTTGATGAGAACTGGATCTTTCTTGGTGCCTTCTGCTGTTTCTGAGTTTCTGAGTCTCGCACAGGGAGTTTGTTCCCATAGTAGAAAAAGAAGATCCCCTGCTCTGCTGCAGTGTCATCCTGCTGTATCCTATCTGCAGTCGTGATAATGTGTCAGCATTTCCATGATCCTCTGATCTGTGATACTCACCTATTTCATAGGTGTAAGCCACGAGGATCAGTGCCCAGCGCTGCATCCTTAGAACAGCCAATGTTGGAATGGCAGACTTTGGTCCCAGAATGACATACATGGGCTTATGGTCAGTAACCAAGAGAAATTTTCTCCCATAAAGGTACTTGTGAAACTTCTTGACCCCAAAGATAATCGCTAGTGCTTTCTCCTCTATTTGAGCATATTTCTTTTCTGCCTCCGTCAGGGTGCGGGAGGCAAAAGCAACTGGCCTTTTTCTTCCCCATCCTCCATCACATGTGAAATCACAGCCCCCACTCTGCACGGGGATGCACCGCAAGCCAGCCTCACCCGTTTCCTTGCGTCATAATGCTTTAATGCTGTACTTCCTAATAGCTGCTCCTTGCCCTGTTTAAAAGCAGCCTCACAGGCAGGTGTCCTCTTCCAGGGAAGATCTTTCTTTAAAGTGGTTGGAGCAGTGTGGCTAAGTCCTTTAGGAAGCATCCATGGTAACTTAAGAGGCCTAAGTATTTCAGTCACATTGCTTTGCCTAGGAGAATACACTATGGCTGCTATTTTTGCTTCAGTGGGATGCAGACCCTCTCCATCAATGAGGTGCCCTAGGTACTCAACCTTGCTTGTCATGAACTGGCACTTTGTCGGCTTTGGACTCAGCTCCACTTGCTGTTATGCATGCAAAAGATCCAGCTTTGAAAACCATCCACCACCTGCCAGTATGGCGAACAGGTCCTCTGTATTCGGTAGTGGTTATGACTCCTTTTCCACACTCTGGTGGATCATGACCTTATAATCCCCGCAAATTGAAATATTTTTGTCTGCTTTTGGGACTACGACTAAAGGGGAAACCCACTCACTACAGTCCACCTTGGATATTATGCCCATTCCTTCCAGTCTGTCCAGTTCACTTTCCACCATCTCTTTTAAGGCATAGGGCAGGAGTCTGGCTTTTTTGAATATTGGCTTTGCATCTTGCTTGATTCTGACTGTTAGCGCTGCAGCAATGGCAACACTTTAGACTCATGACGACCAATGTGTCCCAGTTTGAACAATGCTGACATTTTTCTGTCTTAAATTTACAAGCATTAGCGGCATGTTTGCCCCTGCATCGATAACATGGCCGTGTACTTGCGTCCGCCAGTGATCCATCCAGCTGGCTACCACTTAGATTGGTACACCTGGCTTGCTCACGCCTTGTTTTTCTGGCTTTACACTTTATGCACCTCTGACACCTTGTTTGGTTTTTCTGAAAATTCCACTGTGGTCTTAGATGCCAAATCCATTGAGCTTACAATGTCACAAGCAGCCTTGAAAGTTAAACCATGCTCTGTTAAAAGCCTTCTCTGAATGGCTTCGATTCTCAGCCCACAGAGAAATCTGCTCCTACGAGCTTCATCCAAATATCCAGAAAACTCACAGTTTGTAGAAAGTTGTTTTAAGTGCAATGATGTATTTGGCCACACTATCTCCATCTTGCTGGTGTCCGTTAAAATCAGAATCGCTCCGTGATCACCAATGGCTTTGGGTTGTAGTGGTCAGTGTTTTACTGAGCAGTTTGTATGACATTTGGCGTTTTGGTCAGGGATATTAGTTAAGGTAAGGTTATTTTTTCAGCATTTTGGCCTTTATCTTTGACAGGACAGATGAAGACATGAAAGGGGAGAGAGAGGGGGAATGACATGCAGTAAAAGGCCGCGGGCTGGAGTGGAACCCTGGCCCACAGGGCGCCCGAATGCACTGACCTTTTTGTCAGTAGGTTTTGTTTGCAATTATCCACTGTTCAAAATGTTCAAGATGTGATTCAACATCTTCATTTGATTCCTTGTATTCCCCAATGCTTCCAATTGGGAAAAAAACTAAACACAATGCTAGCACTGTAGCACCGCTAACTTCCCTTCACTTGGTTATTTCTGTCAATGGCTTTTTCTTTTCTTCTGATTGTTTATCCTCTATCACTATTCGTGGGCAATATATCCCATCCTCGTCGGCACTGTTCTTTCCGATGCATTGTAATAATGAAGAAACCGAGACCAAATGCAGTTCAGGTATTTTACTGAGTCAGAATGTTCACTAAACTACACATATAGTACTTTTCCATGTAATACCCTGTTCACCAGTAGAGGGTGATCATTTACCAACAGGTACATAACAGGTAGACTAGTATTTTACAAGTAAAAAGCTCAAAGGAAAAATATTTGTAAAAGGATTAGATTTTTTCTTCTCTCCTATCCTGTTAATCATATGATGAAACCTCAGTTATACCTTGTGTCTCCTTGGTGGAGTCCTGACCCCAAGGTCGGGAACTACTAGATGATAAATGTGTGACATGTGGGAGAAAATGAACAGTTACAACAAAGGTTGACTTACAGTGCTCTTAGAGAGGTGAGCTGCTGGAAGGTGCTTGACTCTATCCTTCTGATTTGGTTATGTTGTAGCCCTCTGTTGAAAAGAATACATGCAGAACAATATAAAAAGTGATGGGAAACCTATAAAATCTTTAATTTTGATGGATATTGGTGTGCAAACTCACATCTCTTGCAGTGCAGAGCAGCGGTAAAAGCTGGGCAGAGCCTCAATCTGGTTGTAGGACAGCTCCCTACAACAATACAGAAAGCAAAAGCACACACACACAAGGCGCACATAAACACAGTGACCATCTGTGGATTTATAGCGTGGGAAATTATGGGGGTGACAGGATTATTTCAGGGAACAGTCGACTCTGTGAGCAAGGCAATATAGCAGGACAATAATTTCCTTGGGGGGTGTGGGCTGATTGGATTTCATAGCACAGTGATTGTATAAATGATTGCTCGGGGGCACAACTCTCCACAGTTGGGTTTTGTGTATCAGTTTTTGTACCTCTTACTCTCCCCCCATGTGTGTACTCACAGCACTCTGAGGCGAGGCAGCTGCTCACATAGATCCAGAGGGAGGGCTGAGAGACCAGTCCGAGTCAGCGTCCTGTAGAGAAAAGGAGAATCCTGTGATCATTGTTGAAGTGCAAGCAGGCAAAAGGATCCCCCAGTCCTGTGAGTCTAACTTGGTCAGACAGGGAGCTGTTTAGGTTTGCCAAAACTATCACTGGCTGGCATAACTAGCTTACCCCTCCATATCACTTTTCTGATTGTGCTGTTCTGCCCTTTTCTCTGCTAGAATCCTAAAACACACACATTTTTTATTCATTCTATTTTGCTCCTGCTTATCCTTATCTCTCTCCACTTTATTTCTCACAGTCTTTGCTGTTGAATGTGGTGATAAAATTCCATGTGTGTGTGTGTAGTAGTGTGTTTGTGTGAGTGGGGGGGGGGGGTTAAAAGAGAACTCACAAAATTTCCAGGCTGGTGGTTCCTTTTAGATCGGGAAACTCTTGAATCTGTGTTGCCCCGTTAAGGGAACTGCAGCATATGGGAGAAAAGTGTCAGAAAACTCTCTCTCTCTCTCTCTCTCTCTCTCTCTCTCTCTTTCTTGCTCTCTCTCTCTCTTTCTCTCTCTTTCTCTCTCTCTCATACTCTCTCACACACACACACAGACCTTGTCTAACAGCTCATTTTAGCCATCATACTTTTCCTCCAACATCAACACAAGCTGTTTTGGCTGTCTCACAAGACATCATAAGTCACACCATTCAACATGTTCTTACAACCCACTCTCTCTTACCACATCAGCACAGAGCACAGCAATAGGCTAACACAACATAATTCAGTAGGCCATTACACATGTCCACTCAACTCTCACTGCTAGGGACAGAGGATGATTTAAACAGTGTTTGGGCTAACTCACTGGAATGGTTCCTACTGACCGCATACTTACAGCGTGTGCAACTTAGGTAAGAACTGGAAAGCGGATTTTCCCACAAACTGGATGGGGTTTTCATAGAAATGACTGAAAGAAATTAAAAATTGATTTGGACATATTTAGATTAATTTGTTTAGAGGAATGACTGGCACTGTACATGATGTTGACATGAAATAGCAATTATGTGTTTATCTAACAGTATGTGCACATTAAGCATTAAGCTCACAGAGTTTGGAGCTGAGGGTTTCCCACGAAGGCCCTCTCAGGGATGGCTTTGATATTGTTGTTATGGAAGCCCCTGAAAATATAAAAACATACTGTTAGTCAGACAGTTTATCAATATGTTTTTGATTTTGTGTGTGTGTGTGTGTGTGTGTGTTTGCGCAAGTCGTATGTCCTCATGTTGCACCTGCCGTTGCACAGCTGAAAAACATTTTTGGATAAATGAGATGTAAACACGCACACATATGCTGTATCTTTGTCACATATGCACGCTGCGGAACATCTGCTGAAGCTGAGAGAAAACATGGTTTGTGTGTGTACGTGCAGGCGAGGGGGTGCGTGGGTGTGCAGCCCGCACCTGCTTAGGGTGAGAGAGATTGTATCCGAGTGCCACATTAAAATCACTTAACGGGATTACTTGGGATAACTCAACCACGATAGTCATGTCAGGCAGGTGTGTGTGTGTGTGTGTTTATATGTGTGTACTCACAGTTCCTGAAGCTTATTCAGTGTCCTGATGGCCACAGGGAACTCCTGCAAATCATTGTAGTTTAAATCCCTGAGAGAAACAGTAAGATAATCAGTCAAGATTACATAATTTATTGAAAAAGGCCAAGGCATGATGGAGGTTTTTATTTCTTTGCGGTCATAGTTAAACCATGTATGATATTCTGTATTTCTGTGTGGGAGAACGTGTGCCTTATTGCATATGTATGCGCAGCCATTTCCTTTCCGCTCTGAGAGGCCGACAGCTGTAGAGTGTGAAGTTTGAATATAACCTTTGTCCTTTGCTGCTCTGACCTGATTATTTAGGTCTGTGTCTGATTAGTTTCCAAGGAAACACTGGATCAAAACAACTAATGATACAGTATAGTTGACACAGCTCCTACACAGGTGGCAGGAAAAGAAGTTTTACTGAAATTCTTGTCTGTTTATGAGAATGAACTGTAGATGTGCTTGTGTACATGGGAAAAGTGTGCAGTGTGTAGGGCTGGGCATCGTTAACATTTTTTCAATCCAGTGCGAGTTTCAATGCCGGTTCCTTAACAATACTTTTTTTGATACCATATGTTTCAAAATCATTTCAACATCAATACAAATACATTAAACACAAAACGTCTATTTTCCACCTTAAATGTGAATCCAAACAGCTATCAAAATTTAAAAAAATGGTGTTAACACTGCTCACTCAGAGTAAAATGAATAACACTGGTTGTGCTTTTGGATAGGGGTGCGCTAGTCAGATACTCAGGATTGGTATCAATCCGAACTGGGCCAAAATGAACAAAAAAAAAGAGAAACATTTTTGCTACAACATGAACATATTATAAATAATAAATAAACACATAACATTGTGTACAGGCTAATGTTGAATTGTGACCGCTTTTGCCTTGCCATTAATAGCATATCGGAGCAACCGATATCTGCGTGAAGTTTTGAATAACTGTAACCACACTTGAAACAACCTTTTTCCGGCACTGCCGTGACTCACTGTGACTTCAACAAAACTGCAGAGCCGAAGTAGTTTGCTCGAGTTTACTCTGTCTGCACCTCTGCAGGTGGCTTTCCATTGTCACAATCATCGGCACAACCCTATAGTGTACATGTTAGTGCATACGTAGTATGTCCTTTGCCATATTAGGACCTTCCTGGGTATGCGTGCTGTCTTTGAATATTCTTAGCCGTCCAGGTCAAAGGTTATCTAAAAGTACTCAGTCATAGCCAACTTAATTTGTTTTTATTCTTTTCAAGTAGACAGCAGAAATGCCTTTGATTAAGTACTTCTAGATATGTACGGTATGTGTTTTTTTTCCCTGTGGATGTTGTGAAATGTTTGTCTGTCTGTTTGCATACACAGTATGTTTTCCAGCAGTCCTCTGGATGGCTCCTCGTGGTAATGATTTTATAATACACACTAGGGGTTGGGGAGGGTTGTAGTGATGCAGATGGTCTCTCCTATTTCTCATAAGCGAGGCTGCTGTGAGAGATTAACCCCTCATACCAATGCAATCCACACGTCAATGACACCTGTCGTCTTACCCGCTGAATCATCTGTCTCTCCTCGCTGCTGACGGCCAAAACACTTTAACACACACTATTCTGGTCCATTTTTTTCTCATTCTCTAGTTTCCCTTCATCCACTTAAGCATGGCACCCCTGACTTACACCCTGTTCCCTCACATTTCCCAGCATGGATAATAGCTTTTAAGTTGAGCGTTAAGCGGTCATACGCCTGTGAGTGCACAGCAGAAGTACTTGCTTATCTGCACACACACATATGCCCACACACATGCTCATAAAAAGAAACGCATGATTTTTTTACACTTCAACAGGTTGTTAAGCAGCATGCCTGTAACTATGTTTTCATCAGACCACCATGAATTTTGCAGGAGACACAGTTGCACTGTCTCGCTTTCTTTCACAAGGCTGTCAGTTTCCTCCGGTTTCCATAGCGGTGTGTGGTTAGGATCGAGTTATTGAAGCTACGGCACGTATGCTCAACAACTCTCCTGTAGCCACGCCGAGCCACATTTGACCTCAGCGCTGCTTAGCAATTATTTTACAAAACGCAGAAGAATCTTTTGATGTAACTTCAAGGCAATCAAAGAGGAATTTTTCATTTTCACTTTCCTGTTGTTCATTTGGTTGTGGTTTGGAACAATGTTCAAGGACCTGCTGAAATTACCAGGACATTAAACATTATGACGTTGTGATTTAGCGCTACACTTCAATAATTCCTCTTACAGTATTCTTTGGCACACTTTGTATATAAGATTCATAAGAACACATTAATTTCTGATTTTCTAACACCAAACAAAACAAAACATGAGTAAATTGGTGGATCTTAGATAGTTAAATGACATTTTTGAAGAGTTATATTTCAGTAATTCCTTTATATATCTTAGCTATTCTAAGTCAATATAATTGTGGTAAAGACAACCATACAGAAGGAATGTTGATACTTTCTGATACTTTGTCATCCCAGTGTTTGGGGAAACAGAGGAGGTACTTATTTGGGCCTATTAAATTAAATCACTTGTTTGCATGTGCATGGTAGTAAAAATGTCTTAGGTTTATAAGTGCGTGTGTGTGAGAGAGATGGCAGGAACCTTGCGGTTGCCTCACATAAGGCCAGCAGTCCATTTATTTGACACAGTCTGACTTTAACTAATATATTGAGGAAGAAAGACCCTGTGTTTGCTCGTGTGTGTGTGTGTGTGTGTGTGTGTGTTTGTGCAATACTCACAGTGTCTCCAGACTGTGTAAGCCTTCAAAACATTTCGCACCCATGCTCTTGATTTGGTTGTTATGGAGGTGCCTGGAATAAGGCCACAAATAATTTTCAACAAATCAGAAATTACTGTCTAAAAAAACATTTCCACACTGCAATCAACACCGCCCTGTTCTTAGTCTACGGAAACAAATCATTTTTTCTTGTAAGTGGAGAAACCCTGACTCAGGAGAGTTTTAAGTAAACAAACAATTTAAGATGTCACTTACAATACGACAAGGGCGGAGAGGTTGGTGAATGCATAATCTGGGATGTGTGTGATCTGGTTGAGGGCCAGAGTCATGGCCTGCAGGGAGGGCAGAGAGTCCAGCGCCGTCACTGGGATCTCTGTTAGGGAGTTGTCATCCAACCACAGGTGTCTCAGGGAGCGAACCCCTCTAAAGGCCCCAGCCGGAACCTCAGACAACAGGTTAGCATCAAGACGCCTGCAGGGTAAGCAGAACGGAGCTTAGCAGGATAATCGACAAGTCTAAGTACAGAGTGTTTGCTTATGTGCATGTGTATTCGTGCTTGTGCGTGTATTATTGGTTGTTTGTTGTTGCAATAAAACACTTTGGCTTACAGGAAGGTTATTATGAGAATTACATCTTTTATTCTCCTTTCATCTTTGCTGCAGCATCTTAAAGGCTCCTCGTTATGATTTATTCCCATGCTAATTAAGCCATGTCTAGCTTTACCAGTACAGACATGTGTGAAATGTAAGATGAGAAAAATACAGATACAAGCATGTAGGAACAGTTGGGACGGGCTTGTTTTATTGTACCTCAATTTTTATTTATGTTGTGTAAAGCCAACTTTCCTCAATGCCTGGAAAAGTGGAAAGACGGAAGGAAGGAGGAACAGTTATAGACGCATCTTCAGCTGTTCCTGCCTCCTCCACTCTTTCCATTGGAGTCCCGCTTTCGCCATCAGTCATTGGTGTTTCCACCACTCATGCACAATCACCAGACACACACAGATGCTCTAAGACATGACTTTCATCTCTTCAATCAAACAAAACTTTGTCTCCTCTTTCCCTTAGTGTCCAGCCCACAGGCAACGAGTGTGGACTATGACCTCCCACGTAAATGCACACATGCATACACACTGTCCATAGTGATGAATGATACCCTCAGGGCAGGGCTGACAAGCTGAGATTACTTCCTCTCCCTATTCTTTCTTTTGGCCCTTCACAATCTCCTTTTCCTCCCTTCAGACTCTCTCACACTCACATTTTGTTTCTTACATCTTCACTGATGCATTCCCAGCCGCTGCGAACCCCTTTGCGTTTCCCTCCTTAACTCTTGTTCGTCTTTCAAACATCCTCCCTTATCAATCTTCCACTGTGTTTCTTTGATTCTGGCATTAGAGCTCCTTCTCAGCTTCCTCACCCGTTAGAGGCTTCACTAAACAAACATCATCATCAAAGTGAAATCTGAACTTGAACTCTGAACTTTGGGCTTTTCTCCCCAGGGAAATGTTCCATCAGAAGAAGCCACTGTATACACTGGCAGATGCTCACACACAGGCACACAGGGAAACACCCTCCAGCATGTAAATACACATGCGCATGAACATGTGCACGAGCGACACACAAACAGCTTCAAGAAATTTCATCTTGTCTACATCCTGAGCGTGTTTCTCATTTTCTTCGGTGCTAAACATCACTCTTGTGCATCCTGTGCACTTCAACTGTGGACATTGTTTGTCCCTGACCCAAATCGCAGGATGAAAGCTACGGAAAACCCTTCAACTTTCTGGTCTGTTCTCCAGGGCAAAATAATAATTGCTCCTCTGGGTGGACCCGCCAGATCTCCAGAAGGTCCAGACAGAACCAGGAATGTTCCACAGAAGCCAATAAAGCAGCAACTATTTCCTGTCCATCACATCAAAGTCTGAGATATGATTACTGGAGAGAGAAGTAAAGACAGAAAGAGAAAGTTCTCTTAAATGATCCAGGAGATCTGTGGACCTGCCTCCTCTGGTTTAATTCTCCAGATGGTCAACATTTTATACAACAAGGAACTTGAAGGAGCATATTTCACTACCATTGAGTCAAATCTATAAAAACAGATTTGACTCAATGGTAACATTGCTTAATGTGGCTTGTGGAACTAATCAGTGGTGATTGCACTGCTTAACCTATAGGTTGGGACTCAAAACAATGTCTGTCTCCTTTGGATGGCACCAAACTAAACAACCGCAGGCAACACTGTGTGTTGTAATTTAGGCTGTTCCAAATGGTGAGACAAATTTCTTCACTCAGTTTCAGTTTACTGTGGACAAAAGGATTCTTGTACGAGATTAAGATATGCTTTATTTTAGATGAAAGTGTCCTTTATACATTCATACCAATTTAAAACCCATGTGCTGTCTCTCTTTCTTTTTACCTGGTGTGTTTTATGTCAGCAAGAGGCGCCGACAAGCTTCACTCTCCAAAGCCATCCAGTAATCTCTCTCCACTGGGTTTATCATTACTGTAATGACAAGGTGCGTCTCTATACACTGGCTGTGTGTGTGTGTGTGTGTGTGTGTGTGTATGTGTGTGTGTGTGTGTGTGTGTGTGTGTGTGTGTGTGTGTGTGTTGAGAGAGACCACACACACACACCCGCTTGTGTACACACATACTGTACACATGGACTCAAAACAGACAGAATCATCATCATGAAGTTAGACATACACTCAGACAGGGACAGCCTGAGCCAGTTGCCTGTGGGTACAGTTTGCGTGTACAGATGTGTAATTGTGTATGTGTGTGTGCAGACTTGGTGACTGTGTTAAAGCAGAGTGCTTAATACCAAGGGAAACATTTGTAGGTGGTAGAAGAGTTAAATGTGCGAGTGTGCGTGCATTCGTGTGTGTGTGTGTGCGTGTGTGTGTGTGCGTGTGTGTGTGTGTGTGTGTGTGTGTATCTGTGTGATGAAGGAAAGGGCCTTATGTATACAAAAAACATAATTTACAAATAATTATTAATTTGGAAAGAGGGGATGTATATGTGTGTGGTACGAAATTACAGATCAGGTGGTCCACATGCAAACTTTCACACTGACACTTGGATATTGACCCCACAGATGAGACAATTATGCCACTCATTAGCCAGGGGGATAACGTTGTGGGTGGTGGGAGACAAACGGAGAGGAGCGGAGGAGGAAGAGAGGGGGGAATTGATGGAAAATGGGGTTGTTTCACAGCTCATTGGAGATGCTCTCCCTGGCCTACAGTGTCTGCTGTTTCCCTCATGGCTTCCAGATGCTACCATGAACAGTGCAATGTGACTCCTACCGTCAGGCATTACAGCAGTGAATGCACAACTATTGGGGGTATAGTCTGTAATATGTCAGTGGTACTCTATACCTGCACTGTGGTCAGAGCTGAGATGTGTGAGTGGGTGGCCAGGGGATGTTTTATTCCCTGCTAGATGAGGTAGAGTAGCATGATTACACTGTGTGTGTGTGTGTGTGTGTGTGTGTGTGGTGTGTGTGTGTGTGTGTGTGTGTGGGTGGTTATGCGTGGGTGGGTGGGTCGGTGTCGGTGTGAAAGAGAGACTCACAGGGACAGTAGGTTGGGTAGGTCCCATGGGGCATCATCCGGAAGTCTCTGTAGTTGGTTGTTTTGTAGCATCCTGAAAGACACACACAACATAGGTAACAGATCTATACGTGATCGAGTGTACGTGGTGTGCGTGCGGGCACATCAAGCAGAACAAATAATTCCATCGTGAGGGAAATCTGACACAAGAAGGAAAGGGCCAGTGAAAGCTTAAGGAGAAGCAGAGAATGGAGGGTAGAAGAAAAGAGAAAGAGCAGCTCCTTGGGTGGGCTGCTGATGTCATTCTCAGAAGAATGGAGCAAAAAGTAAGGAGGAAGTAGGGAGCAAACAATATGCCTCTCTCTTTACTCTCCCTCCCTAGTATTCTGTCTTTCTTTCCCTTTTTCTTTAAAGTTTTTATCATGACTAGCTTTCTGACATCATCATGGTGACTCAATCAGTTTTCGTGAGTCTGTGAGTGTAAGGCCTCGCATCGCAAGAGTTAAACATCTTAGCTTACAGTAAAGTTATATTATATTAAGTTATATTATAGTATAACAATCAAGAGTCTTTTTTTTTGGTAGTATGAAATAACCTTGATGGCTTTACTGCCAAGTACAGTACTATCAAAGTATTAATTATGTACTCATTAATTTTGTTAAAGTAAGAGTGTATTCTTTGTGTCTCAAGTTGTAGAGAGCATATTTTGCTATATTTTCAACAAAACTCAGTTGTCACCCGTTTTTTTATGGTGTGGTGAATTTCCCAATAGTCTCCTGTGTAAGAGACAATGATTGCTTGAGTGTAGAAAAAATGCCGCTCAGGTTTTTAGAGGATCAGGGGAATATTTCCACAGGGATGACGATGCCATGATAAATACATTGAATTTAATCTTTTAGTCTTTCCTGTGTTAAATAAATTGCCTACGGGGAGCAAAGCAGTACTTCACTCTGGGGGTCCAACTCTGTGTGTGTGTGTGTGTGTTTGTGTGTGTGTGTGTGTGTGTGTGTGTGTGTGTGTGTGTGTGTGTGTGTGTGAGAGAGAGAGAGAGATGGCAGGGACCTTGCGGTTACCCTATACAAGGTCAGCGGACCATTTGTTTGACACATCCTGACTTTAACTAAAATATTGAGGAAGAATGACTGTCCAAAGGTTGCTATGTTGTTTTAGTGTGAAGCATGAATGCATGGAGACGTGTATAAATTCAGGATATGTGTGTCCTTCTGTAGTAATGACATAATAGCTCAGGATTCATGGCTGGTTCACTCATTCTGTCTCGGGGGGTTTCACAACACAAGGTGAAAGAAGATCAACTTGTGTGCTTGGTAATCCCACAGATTCCCTCAAATTACAAACCACAATTCTCTAGCTGAGTTTATATTCTGTGGCAGGCTTCTCAAACCTTCTCAGTGAGAGTCCAAAAGGAACTGAGTTGGTTGCCAAGGCTCATGAAAAACCTCAATACCCTTTACTCACACCCAGTATGGCAGCACATTATAGATGTTGCAATCACAAGTCAAAAAGTGCCATGGTTTTTATGTTTGCTTTGCCCTTTTTTTGTGATTAAATATTTTTACGGCAGCGCTAACAGTTGGTGGCCATGGACCATAAGGTCACCAACACACTATGCAAAATTTGGTGTTGAGAGAACAGCTTTGATTAGCGATTAAAAAGAGATTTATTTTGTCACTTGCTCTAATCTCTGTGGGTGGTGGGACTGGGAGGTCCCTGCATTACACCTGTGTGTGTGTGTGTGTGTGTGTGTGTGTGTGTGTGTGTGTGTGTGTGTGTGTGTGTGCTGCGTGCGTGTGTGTGTGTGCGTGCGTGTGTGCCCAACTGAAACAGGGCTTGTTTTGGAATGAAAGAACCAGCCCATAAACCTTAACTTTTACAGTTAATGATGCATGGCCTGTGTCATTCATTCAAGGCAGGAGCACAACTCCATCCCCCCAGAATGCTGGAGTGGAACAACCCACCTGGGATGAGGACTGAACCACCAGAGTGCGATAGGGTGGGAGGGTGGAGGAGGTTACTTACAGAACTTTGAGGTTGTGGAGACCCTGGAGAGCGTGGCCAGAGATATACCTCAGCTGATTCCCTGAGATACGCCTAGGAGAGAAACATGGGGATCAAAAAGTGGAAAGCAAAATATTCAATTGAAAAATGAAATATAAGCACATACAAAAAAACATTTACAAGTCTCATAAGAGACGTTTTGCCTTTTGCTTTCTACGTTTTTGGATTGAGCTGTGATATGACTTCATCCTTGAGTTCCTGCTTTGGGGTTACTGCTGGGGCAGTATGCAAATAATATTTGATTCCCTTCAGTGTGGTTGCTATTGGCCCAAAGCACACCCTAAAACCTCAACCAATCCTGGGAGCACTGATGAATGACTAAAGACTGGATTGAATGAGACTGAGACTGGGTCAATAAGTGCAGCCTAAAAATTGTTTGTGTGTGTGTGTGTGTGTGTGTGTGTTTGTGTGTGTATATAGTAAGGTGTATACTAAATACATTCACGTGTGTGCAGTGTGGATGCGTGTGCTATTTTCCACGCCCTTGAGGTAAATTGGGCCCATTTTGAGGGGCCTTGAGGACAGCGCGGGAGAAACCACACACATTCACACAAGCAATCCAATCAGTTTGTTTATTAAACACAGCACCTAATGGTCATTTGTGAGTGTGTATAAGATGTCCAAATAAATAACATTCAGTCCAACAGAGTAACTCTCAAGGTCACGAGCTAAAAGAACAGTTTAAACACAGATTTGATCGTCACAGCTCCAGACCACCCACTTTTATTAAACACACACACACACAAGTTAGAAATTACTCATTGGCATCTTGCTGCTCCACCGGTGCTCTACAGGTGACATTTGCCTGACAGTTCAGTCGTATGCTAAACAGCCTGCTTCTGGCTGGGTTTTCCCCAGTGCCAGGATATTGAAATATTGATATAGCACTCAGCCTACCTCTCCAAGCCAATATCTATCTCGACGATAGCTTCTAGCAAACTCCCTTTGACATCTGATACTCATGTCAACATGTCTAAGTCTTATTACCGTGCAATGGCAAACCACACGATCCCAACCGTGCCTGCCAAATCTCACACTCATCTCAGTTTAAAACTCTTGTAGAGCTCACATTTATCAATGCAAGCACACACACACACTCACATCCACGTCGATGCACACCCACATTGGCATACTAGAATTCATAATGGACTGATTGTTCTCCAGGCTATTGTGGTGCCATTTAGTCATGCTTCTCAAACCACAGTCAAAACTCCTTCAAACAGACTTTGACTGTGTCCCATGATGTCTCAATATAGTTTCACAGACATGAAAGAGACTTATTGCAATATTCATTCTTATTTCAATTTTGCTCTCAGATCAGATTTTCACTCACAAAGAAACCTGTATACTGTCTATTTGTTGTCCCTCAGCGGACGAGGGTCTGCTACTTCAATACCATTTCAGTTTCCGCTTTTGCACAAGCTGGTCACCAGGGACCATTTCAATAGCTACTTTTCCAGAGGTTACTGTTTCAAAAGGCTTTGTTGAGGTCCTGACACCAGTAAAATAGATCTGAGCTTATTTCTACAAAGACCCTTAAGTGCCTTCTTTGGGTTTCGGTTCAAATGCAATGATTAGTTACAGACTCATTGGACGGGGAAAAAAAAGATATAGGAAGCACCAACGAAAAAGAAATGCCTATTCAGTGGGGAATGATGAGAAATAGTCATTTAGAGTTTTAGAAAACAAACATTGTAGTTAAGGCCATGGTATGATGTGCATGTCCTACTGCCAACCAGCCTTTCTCTATTATCTGCACCACTGAAGCCAGAACAGCATTAGAGTGGAATCATGCTTTTTTTTGCCGACTTCATTTGTCAAATGGACAATTATGTCAAAAGTGAAGATGGATATTGAAAAAGCAAAGAAATGTTCAGACTTTCTTGATAGACATCAATAAAACACTGACAGTTGCCATTGACCAACTGTTTCCATGATATCAGTGTGTATTTATGTGTGTACGTGTGCGCAAATGATTGTACGTATGAGTGAATGTTCCGCACTTAGCCTCCTAGTTGTTCCACATCAATCTCTTTCTAATGAAAGGCGCCTTGCTCTTGTCAAACCATGGCTCCAACTGTTTTTTCTCCTGATTTGACTTGGGGATGGTAGGAATTTTTCTTGGCCCCTAAACTATGTTGATAAAAATTCTACTTCAGGATAGTTCAGCTCTATTGACGTGATTAATAGATACAATAACATAACACATGGAAGAGAAGTGGGAGAGGTGGAAATAAAGCCCGACTATCAGAGCTGATCAGTGAGGGCGTCACTGATGCATACTAACTTCTGATAATCCTATGTATCGCCATGTCCTATTGCCTCAAAATAATAAACAGAAAGAATAATGACCTAGACAGCAAAGACAGCAGCATATTTTAGGATACTCTCTCAGGTAATGATAGGACACCACAGCGGCAGCGACATGACCTTATTCACCCTTGCTCCATCAATAGAAATGTTATCCCTCCCTCTGTTCAGAGGTCCAGCCTGAGGGTTCACCACTTAACCTGGCGTTAACCTCTGAAATTATTTGAGTAAAATATTGACACGTGGAAAAGTGTGGCTGTGTGGGTGGGTACATGTTTGTGGGAGAGAAAGAGACAAGCAGCACTAAAAGGAAAAGTTTTGATTGACCTACATATTCCCAAGCTGTGTGGTGCATTTGGAGTATCAACACAGTCAATATTGTAAACCCTTAACCCTTGTCTACAATATACTCCTGGCCTATCAGCAGACTATCTTATCATCAAGTGAAAGATAAGCAGGGCAGCGCTGGCCTCCACATTTGGATTTCACTTTTGTGATAGTCTGAGAGAGCACCTGAGAACACTATACAGAGGGCTATGTGGATAATCCCGAGTCTCAGTCTTTTTTTTTAACCTTTATTTATTCAGGGAAGGTTCACTGAGAGTCAGCCTCTCTTTTGCAAGAGCGCCCTGATCACATTCACACAGTTACACATTTTCACCTGGAAGCTGCCCAGTACAACCACAGTCGGATCTGCTGGCCACCAAGCAGCAGCGCCACTGGAGAAGTTGGAGGTTAAGTGCCTGGCTCAAGGGCACCTCAAGGTAATGAGGGAGGGACAAGCGTTGCTCTGCTGCTCTTTCACTTTCCCCACCCAGATTTTATCCTGTTGGTCTGGGGATTCAACCGACGACCTCCCAGTCACAAGCTCGCGTCTCTAACCTTTAGGCCACCACTGCCCTTGCTCTTGAGCTGATAACAGAATCTAGCACCATGTTCCACACACTTTTACTTAAGGTGGTAATAATGTGCATCCAATGAGGCAAAGCCAAGAGTGAAAAAGGTTTTAAAAACATGGATTACACAGTTATACACAGTTAGTTTATTCCTACTATTAGTCCTTCCATTTTGAATGTTCTGATTTCACCTCAGTATTTAGGAGGTGAGTGATGGCTACAGATAATCATAAGATGAGCATGAGAGACTCGACCTAAACGGCTGATTATGCTGGGAGTCTAAGGAAAAAGGCAGAGTGAAATGTGATCTCCGGAGGTTACGAACAGCATTAACTTTGATACTGATGATAGGTGGAGAGTGTGGTTGCCTCCGAAAGGGGTTTTCAGGAAGAGCTTTTGGGGCAACAGTTTCCCCTAAAACATCCTCTGCTAGTTTCAAGTTGCAAGTAGATCAGAAATAGAGCAGAACATTTGAAGAGAGGGGATGTCTTTTAATGTCAGTTAGATGAGTAACCAGTCTGAGTCTGTACCTGAGAATGGGCACTGCTGCCCTGTCATTAATCCATAGACATGCTGTCTGCCTCTCAGTCGCCTCTCTTCATGCTCTGTCTGACTGACAGTTGTGTGCACGTTTGTGTGTTTGAGTTAAGAGCAGATCCACTGATCAAAGCGCTAAATGAAGGTTCAATGAGAAGGACCGGAGATCACTTGAATACAATAAGACAGGCTGGAGGGATGAGCGATTAAACTTATTATCAATATCAATGCCGCAATCAATCAAAGGGAGGTTTGTTACCTGCTTTTAGAATTCATTTAATCACCTTATTTAAGGTTCAAAGGGATTAGCTGCGTGAAATTTGATACTATAGAGGTGAGAGCTGAGCGATGTGATAAGAGGCATCATGATACAGTTACATTTATGAGCGGTGCTCCAGAAGTACACTCTATATGCAAATTTTAAGATTTTATTTTCTCTCCTCCCCATAGTGTGAAACAGGAGGAAAGATAGACTTCTTGCCATAGGCAGATGGGTTTTGGTTTTTAAGAACGTGGAGAGATCCAAAATGGGAAAAAAATTCAAAAACTTTAAAACGCAGTGACTACAGCTTGCAATAGCTTGCAGTAAAAGGAGATGGGGGTGATAAAGTTAGGGAGGGCAGGCAGGGAGGTAGAGCCCAACATGAAACAATTTATCACTCTACCAGTCACAACATGCCTGGCCCTTGCCTCTCCCTGTGCTACCAACAAGTGCTGTGGACACACATCAAACGCTCTCGCTCTAAAACCGACCATGTTTGTGTTTAGAGCCTTGGTTAGTTTTTCTGGGTGCTATAACTTGTTGTAATTATAATGTGTTTACCATAATCTGCTATGCCTCATCTCGCTCAACCGCCTATACGGGAGTGGATGTTAGAAATGTGCTTCTCGCTGCCTTGGAACATCATCATCGTCTCAGCATATTTCCAGAAATGGTCAGCAGGCTATAAAAATTGGCTTTAGGGCAGGAACATCCTCCTTGGAAGAGTTACAAAGCAACAGAAGGTCTCCATAAATTGTCAGAACATATGAGTGATACAGAGGAAGCAAGATCAATGGGGTTCTACAAAACTGGGAGGATTGTCTCTTGACAAACACTGCAGAGGGATCTGCATCCAAGACCCCCACCCCCCTTTTCCCCCATTGCAGGCAAATGTCAGCATCAATGTTCAGGATCACTTTGCACTGTATGGTTCTGATTATTACGCCATCAGCAATATCTGACCTTTAGCATTTTTATGACAGCAAAGGTTTAGATCAGCAATTCAATACATGACTATAAATCAAAGTTTTGAATTTAATTCTCGAGCATTAAGCTGTTACAAGACTTCATTGCTCAGCTTTGTTCTACTCGTTCTGTGGCTCAAAGTCAACTGAACAGTTATCCAGCTAACCTTTTTACTTTCATCATTATTAGTTCATGCCTCACAGGCTGCAGCTGCAAGAATTAGCAAAGAAAACAGCGGACTGTTCAAACACCCTATGCAGACACACACGTACACACACTGCAAGCTTTAGAAGTAAAAGAATCAGGTGAAGGCTGACACATGCACACATTCGCGCCCTTAGGGCATATCTGTGGACAGCCTTTTGCCAAACCGAGACTTAGTGGTGTTTTGCTGAGTGGTCAAATCAGATAGCGGCCAGGTCAACCGAAACATTTTCAAAACGTTTTGTTACGCCGTGTGTGCTTTCATCAGCCCAGTGAGAGTGAAACCAATACCTTCTACTTTGTGAAGCACTGTCCAAATTGTGCCTGTAGCACTGTGTATAGACATCGTGGAATGTGGAGACTGAGTCAAATTCTTGTTTTTTTATTTTAACATATTATTTAAGTTACCAGCCAAGAAAAGTCTGTTCCGGCATTAAAGGTGCCCTGCCACAAGTATTTCATTACTTTGTGGTAATGTCTGAAGTTCTACCATGGACTCTGTAAAAAGCATTTTTTGGAAAAAAAATGCCTTGGCTACCTTGTTTCAAGTCATTATAGTGTGGTATAGAAAGCCTGCAGGAAGATTCAGCTCGATTTGTGCCAGTTCTCATTAATATTCAATGAGCTTGACTCTGATTGACTAACATCTAGCCAATGAGAGCCTGGCTATCAGTATCCTTTACCTATGGCGAGCTCATGAATATTAAAGAGCTCAGGCAACATGACGTCAGACTGACCAGCTTTTGTAATTGGCATGATTTCTCTGCTTATTTCTTTTTAGTGGCTAGAGCTGACAGACATTCACGACATAACACAAACACATATGGACCTAACATTTTTCAAGAAATGCAAGTTAAAACGGTTTTGTGTGGCAGGGCACCTTTAAACTCATGTAGTGTATTGGCACCAATGTCCAAACATTTCTAATGATACCCAACCCTATCTATACTTAATGCTACACAACTAAATATTTGCTTGTTTCATTTTTCCCCAAGCCTGTCCTGAAATTTTCCTATAATGTGTTGTTTGTGTTGGCTGTTGAAGGCTTGTGTCTATATGTTTACTGCTCCTGCTGAGCTGTCCAGCTGAAACCAAACCAAGTCAAGTGGGGCGGGGGGGGCAAGAAAGCAGCGGCTTGGATGCTGAGCACAGAACTTGCTCTCCAAACACATTAAGGACCATATATTCACTCTCTGAGTGAATATCAGTTTCCCTTTGCCTCCCTCTTTTGTGCAGCCATCCCAGGATGTACTAGTGTATCGCTGCAGGCAGTTTCTTGGTAGGCCAAGGTCATCAATCCCCATCACTGAGGTCTGTGTGTATCACAGGTATGAGGAATGAATGTTTCTTGTCAAGTGTGAGTTGTGACGAGTTTTATAAATTGAATGTGAGTTGAATGATTTTGTACTCACAGTTCTGATAACAGCTGCAGTCGGTGGAAGGCTCTGGGCTTGATCTCACTGATGTTGTTCATGCTCAGATCCCTAGAGAGAAAGAAGGGGGCGCATCATTATCAATCAATGTATACGTTATCAACGTTTTTTGAAAAAAAATGTGGTACTTTGGGCATGTAGAATTACAAATGTTTAGAAGGTGGTTTTCATATGGCAATCAATCTTAAAGAGCGAGTAGTTCGCGGAGAGAGGTTAGGGGGTTAGGTGGAGAGGTTGGAGGATGAGAGGGAGTACAGGGAGATGTAGAAAAGAAATTTTCCCCAATGAATCATTGTTGGGCAGCTGTAATTTCCTCCTCGTCCCAGTGACGCTTTCTCTTTTCCAGATGTCTCACTCTACCTTCTCTCAGATCTGACCCTTCAGTCTCCCTCCATATCTGTCTCCCTCTCTTCTTCTTTTTTCCTCCTCAGGTTTCGCAGGAGACCACCTCCTTCCCCCTTCGTCCATGGCTGTAACATAGACCCACTCCATTTCTCAGCCTCTCACACACACTCTGACGTGAGAGGGTGTGCTGGGGGCTAAGTGTTGACGCAGCTGCGTTGCGGTCAAAAAGGGAGAGGCGCAGGATGCTCAAACACATGCATGAACACACTCACACATTCAACGCACACGTGTAACTGACTTTTTTAACACTTGGGATAGTAAGAGAACTACTTATGTCTCAGTCTCTGGTAGAAAACATATATAACATTGTCGCCCCAGTCATGTAAGGTCATCCCTTTGATAAACACAATGAAAGCAAGGGGGTTGCTACGTCACCCCTTCTTTGCTTTCACAGCCCTTAGGGTTTTGCATGAGTCTTCAAGATTGAGGCTTGAATGTGCGTGTGTTTCTGTGTGTCTGTGTCTGTGTTTGTGTGCGTGTGTGTGTGTGTGTGTGTGTGTGTGTGTGTGTGTGTGTGTCTGTGACACTAACCATTGCTCATAAAGCCAGACCACCGGGCTAGCAAGTGTAAACTGTGCTCTCAGAAGCCCTTTGCAGTTGGGAGTTTTGACACACTGGCTGTTTGTTTGTCAAGTCAGCCAAGCTGATGGGGGGCTGGATGAATCTATCCGCAGGAGTGATCTATATGTGATGTCTGGGGAGATGTGGAAAAACCACTGATGGCAATATTCTGGTTAACCAATTTGAGTATTTAATTAACCTGTCATATTTAGCAGTACTCAGTCTGGTACCCTGTCAAGTATAACATTTAACATCAGGCGGTCGGGATGTGGACTCCCACTGTCACTTTGGGTAAAGAGTGAGTGTTCTTACATTCCGATGAGCTTCCAGCATTAATTGTGTCCTTTCGCTATGAGGTTTTTTAGGTCAGATAATTATGGAACGTAGCCTCTTAACGTTAGATATTTTATGAAAGCATAATTTTGGCATGTTCATTTCCCTAAATGGGAATTTCCTGTTACACATGCCCCCTCCTGGGAGGTCTGACTGCAGAGAGAGGGTTTCAAGGTGTTAGTCAAGGACACATAGGCCGTGTGGATGTTTTCACTGGTTCAATGCTTCATCAGTGTTGAAGGGAACCTGGTTGATTCTCGCACATTGCTTTTGTCTGTAACTGAACAAAATAGGCATTATTATTTCGCATCACCATTAGTGACCTTCCTGTGCATCTTGTGTTTTGATAGGCCACCACAAGCACAGGAGTGGCATTATACACATTTATGCTGCGGAGAGTGCTAATGCATATTAACAGCTGGTGGTGGTAATGCACCATAAAAGGTAGCAATGGGCCAATAAAAGAGAAGAAGGAGACCGCAGGCCAGAGTAAATGATGCAGGTGTCCCAACATTCAGACACGCCTTTGTTTCATGAGTTATAGGGCTTCAAGGGTATGCACAATGGAGTTTGGTTTGAAACATGTTACGTAGCCATATTTGTTTACAATAAAAACTATCATAAAAAGGGCACATTTGAATATTATAGCCTCATTATAAGTCCATAGAATCTCCTACAGTTACAAATGGAAGAAACATTTAAAAGGTTCTTTTAAGTGCACATCAGCTCTTCAAAATATAATGCAGTGTAACTAATTACTTTTCTTAATAGGCAACAAGTAGAATCTTTCAGTAAATTTAAGAAAATTATAAAAGTTATGTGTAATTTATTACTTTTTAAATGGTTTCTGACCTCAGGTCCCCCTCTCAACAAAAGAGATGATGTCATGTGAATTATATATTTACATTTTCCTATTTTTGGCACAATCTGCTCAGGCTCCAAGCAGTAATTTGGGAATGAATGCAGCAAGTGTAAAGCACTGCTGCTTGATTAAAGTCAGAGGTAAATATAAGTGATAACAAAGTTGCCATGGAGATGACACAGCAAGCAGTAACGGCAAACCATTTGAAATAATCAAGACTGGGTGACATCACGCATAACACAGGAAGCACACAATCCCTTCATGGGGCCTCATGAACAATACACAATACACACCTTAATCCTATTCACTGTCTGTGTACTAATATTCATCTGAGAAAAATATTTATTGGAACATTCTGGGGGGGGAATCATTAAATCATAGCAGCACACATGCAGTCAAACACATAGACACACACACATCACGCAGCTTCTGGGGATGCGCCCACGAATGGACGCAACTCTCCATTATCTGTTCCTGATTAAATAAGCCATAAACAAACGTTGTGTGAAGTCCATAACAGCGGCCTCACTCAGACAGAATAAACACACAGCAATGGAGAGAGAAAATGTTTAAAAATAAAGACACACAGTGGTGAGTCATGGGGAAGGGTTGAATGCAGCTCAGCTCGGCTGTGCTCTCCAACAAGCTCATTGGGAAGCCAGAGAGAGAGAGACACATTTCTGCTGTGCAGGCCAAGGCCTCCGCTGACAACTTGACGTATCGTTGGAAGACGCTGCGCTATGGCTTGTTTTTAAAATCAAATAACAGCTGTGGCTTTTTTAAACCATGATAATTATGATTGATGACTACCACATGTGCATTGTGTCGGCTGGCGCTGTGACATGCAGATATTTTCAGCGCAAATAAACGGCCGCAAAAGAAATGAGAAAGAGAGTGCTTAAAGATTTTGCAGGCTCCGCAGCGTATGGGAGTTTCACAATTAGGATTGAGGTTTCTGTGTCCCAGTCTGTGTTTTATGGGCACCTCTTGTGTGTGTGTGTGTGTGTGTGTGTGTGTGTGTGAGCGAGAGAGAGAGAGAGAGAAAGGAGACTGAGTGCAAGTATATGTGTCAGTGTCTGTGTGTGCAGGGCAATATTTCTCCCATTTATAGGTGACTGCGGTGTGTGTGGTAAGATGTCTGTCGCTCATTTTCACACCCCTATTGTTTTCCAGTGAGCCTGCAGATGTGGGTACAGTCCCCGGTCGTGCTTTTACCACATCATACATGAATGCTGCCGGGCATGGAAACTGATTTGTGTGTGTGTGAGTGTGTGTGTTAGAGAGAGAGAGAGAGAGAGAGACAGAATGGAAGTTCATGTGGTTTCTTTTTCATGCGAGTATTCAGTAGGGAACCGTCCTGCCCTATCTTGGCCATCGCGGCGTCATGAAAGCAGCCTAATAATACTCGCAGAACAACACATCTCTCAACCGACAGAGGCACACAGGCCATCTCCTCCCCTCAGATCTCCCTCTGCTTGCTGAATGATGAACTAAAGACTCCTGAGCAGTATTAGGAGCAGAGGATGCAGACATGGAGACCCATGCTCATCCCTCAACAAACACACTCCCAAATGTGCCTCTTAACTGTTCTTTTTATCCCCCTCTGCTCTAAACCTGCAGAATGACTGACAAAGCCCCCAATGATCTCTTTCGGATTCCCTGGAGAGGAATTACATTTTCATGTGCTTGCATGTAATTTTGTGTGTATTGAGCACAGTGTGTGTGTGTGAAATTGTGGCCAATATTGCAGCAATTGGAGGAGTAAATAAAAATTGACATTTATTCTCTCCATCGTTCCGTGACTTACGCATACACAACAGACCCTGATAGATCGTTAATTCTTTTGTCTCCACAGTGTGTGAGTGTGTTCTCGTGAATGTAAAAGAGAAAGGTTTGGCATGGGAAGAAAGCGCTAGATATTTGACTGTGTTATGCTGTGATTGATAGAGTAACCAAGGCAAGGAGCTTGTCTTAAGGGGGGAACGGAAGCATGAAGAAGCAGAGGTACATTTCCATTCATCGGCCTTAAACCTTTCTCTTCCTCTCTCTTATATGCCACTCTATCGCTCACACTCACTCTTTCTCTCCCCATCTCTGTTTCAAATTTCAAGTGGAGCATGTGGTTACACAGTCCGGTGGTTACAATAATGTAATTTATCATATTTCCTCTTCGCCGTCAACAGAACTACTGAAGTATGTTATCGGCTCTGTGATCAAAGGCAGCGTGTGGGTGTGAATGTGCCCCGAGCTCCGTTGTAGCCAATTTCAAAGTGGAAGCATTTCTGACAAGAGTTGGTTGATTTAGAGCAAAACAACTGGCCACATCGTATGAGAAAAAAAACTGTTTGGGTTCAGAGACGTATGCGCACAGGCACCCATACACACTCCGGGCTCCGGGTGGCTTTTGTGGATTGAATGATGGACCACCCTGGTGAGTGAATACACCCTCAGAACAGGACAGATGCGATGAGCAGTTTCTATTATCAGTGGTGAAATGATCAGTCAGTCTTCCATTCTTTGTTTGAGTCAGTCAAACAAAGATGTGCTGGAGCAGGCTGAGGTGAGATGACTTTATACATTTCACTTTGGAGAATTCCATTGTCTCAAAGTAAAATAAAAAATACTATGGAGAAGGTTTCTGGCATGTTGCTCAAGCATAGAATTGTATGCAGTTACAGTAAATAACAACGCAGCAAAAGCATGTAAATACACAGGCTTAGATTGTTGCCCTTGAGAAGGATGTTTTTCGTGACTCTCTCTCTCTTACAGTACACACACAAAATCACTTCACAACAGCCATGCCCTGAGGTCTTCCCTCTCACTTCCTTCCCTGCTCTCTCTCTCTCTCTTTCTCTCTCTTTCTTTCTTCTTGCCTCCCTCCCAATCCCTTTCTCACTCGCTCAGGTGGAGACTCTTACCAGACAAACAGCCAATGATGGCGGTAAGCTCTGTACCTTTGAAGGCGGCTTATCTGTGAAGAACATTAGAGTAATAGATCTTTAGTGGAAATCAACAACCAGAGCCTTGCCCAGGGGGCAGGAGTTCTGCATTAGTGGTGCTTAAGCCACACCTTGGCTGTCTTTTACAGTAACTATGACAGTAATGTCTTCAGTCGGATTCAGCTAGTCTGATCCTCTCCGCTTAATGCTTTGAAACCGTTAAGGCCACGATGAAAGAGGATCTTTTATTCCACACAATGCAACTGGTAGTCAATGCTTGGGCGCCGCCTTAAAAAGGGCCTAAATGGTTGTGTGTGTGTTTGTGTGTGTGTGTGTGTGTGTGTGTGTGTGTGTGTGTGTGTGTGTGTGTGT
>NC_048413.1:13669521-13674904 GCF_013103735.1 Etheostoma cragini
GGGGGGGGGGGCTGGGGGCTGAGGTGAAAGGTCAAGCACTTCAGTAATGGAACAGGAAGTGTTGGAACAGTCGGCACTACACAACATACAACTGCCTCAAACATGTGGACAGAACTGACAGGCAGGTGTTGTGGGTAGGACAAAGCTTTGCAAGGCAGAAAAGCATTCACAACCCTACCCATAGTCCACTAATTTGTTGTTTTGGCATGTATATTTTGTCTGGCTTTCATATATGTTAGTTACATGACGTGTGCCAGACAGCATATTTTGTTTCTTCCTAAATCAAAGCTAGCAGTTGGTGCAACATGAAGGAAATGTTTCATGATCGCAGGACAACCACTTGCCACTGTGATCTGTTGAAAAAACACGTGCAAAAGGGTTACAAATTTCACCACTTTTCCACACATCCTGAAAAGGTATCTCTTACAGAGGTGTCCTTTCCTGCACACTGATTCAAGGCAAATTCTCAGCAGTGGACACAAGCGTGAATGAAACCTGATGAGTATTAGTGTCAGGCTCTATTATGACTTCATTTGTTTGAATGGCAGAAACAGGAGGACACTGGATCTAGTTAGAAGACTGCTCAAATCAACTCCCAACTCACTCCTCTTATCTATGATCAGCTCATCTGCTCCATACATTTAACAGTAACCCATGGATAACATCTAGACCTGAACTTAGATCAGCACTTGATGAAATCTTACCCCATACCAATGAGGACATGTGGCTGCTGTTGGTTTAAAGAGATTTAGTTTGGCCTCTTGCCATGCATGTAAAAAGTCCAGATTTCCAGATTTTTGCTCCTTCTCAGACATGTAATAGAGACGTGTAAGACGAGTAAGTCTGGCTGCAGTTGCAGAGGCTCTGCAGTGGCAGAATTTTCTCCAGCCTCCCTTTACGGCAGATGGAAAAGGCACCTGTGAAGTCCAGTCTTAGCAAGAATTATACCATTGCCTTATACCATCATAGTGACCTGACTGCTGTTTCTGCATTCACATCATTTCACTAAACTAAATTAAGAGCCTTGTGAGTCATCTTTTTTTCCCCTACCATTCATTTCTCCACCTTCTGTTTTCTACATACTCTTTTCCACTCACTGTGCAGTATCCCCATTTGGCTACGCTATGTACGTGTGTGTGTGTGTGTGTGTGTGTGTGTGTGTGTGTGTGTGTGTGTGTGTGTGTGTGTGTGTGTGTGCCCTGAGGTGTGTGCACATGTGTGCAACATTTAAGAGTGCCAGTGATTGCTTCTTTGTTCCCTTTAGCTAACTCCTGTCCCAGTGGTCCATTCTCCCGACCTAATCCCTGCTAGCATCGCTGTATCAGCACTGCTCTGTGGGATGCTTTGATGGAGCAGAGGGAGATTGGATAGAGCATTAACAATCATTAAGTCAGTATGTGCATGTGAGTGTGTGTGTGTGTGTGTGCAAGCAAGCATGTGTGTACATACATCCATGCTTGTGGGTGTGGGTGTGGGTGGGTGTGTGGGTGTGTGTGTACCTTGTTGGAAAGGGCATTAAGTATCATTAGCTCTTACTAGTCATCACCTGCACACTGCCAGCCCCACATGAGCCACTTTAGTCGGCAGGCCTGGCCAGCGATCACACAGATAGGCATGCAGACAGACCCATGTTGAGGTACAGGGGGAACTTGGAGAGTTATGTCCTACACACACTGCTGTCAGTTCTCATGTAAACATTCTACTTTTACGTCTAAAGCCCACTATTTTTTTTCATTTTACACTTCAATTTCTATTACCAAAGTGTTTTATGAGCCGTTTTCCTCACACAAGTAATTTAACACCAAAGCTCAGTGCTTTTCAGAAGGGAGAAAAGAAAATGGCAAAACAGAAGAGACAACATGAGACACAAACCATAAAATATAAGGTTATATGATCAAGAGAAAGCTTAACAAAACAAGCAAGGTGTAAAATATTTCTTTATATTTTTAGCACTTTTTTGGTTTCTCTTTGTGATCTAAATCAAGGAGCAACAACGGCCAAATAGGATCTTGTTTGCAGCAAACTGGGGTAAACTGTGTCTTCTTGCAGCAAGAAAGTGAACAACCTTTGGATGAGTGGAGACATTAAAGCCTAATTGTTTTAAACCAAATTGCTCATTTTAAGAAAATGCGTTATGTTACTGTACTGACACATGCCCTGACACACATGACACCTGCCAAACCCACAGGTCATGCATGCACTTGTGTATGCATGTACATGCACTAGAACAGTTAGGGACATTTGTCGGGGCCTGGCCCAGGAGTAGACAATGCCTTCTCTGTAGTGGAAAAGGGAGAACAAGTGCACTTCCACTGATTCATGCACTCACACACACATACACACACAAACATTCCCATGGATTGCCAGGGTTAGAAAGGGTCTGAAAAGGAATCTGGGCCATGCAGGCATTCTGAATCTTCTCAGTCAGAGGCAGCCCAAGCGTCACACGGCGCACAATCCTAGGCCCCGTGTCATACTTGCATCATGCTGCTATCACACAAAATATACAGATTTACATATCCATTCGGTTGGCACAGGTTTGACCCCAGCAAATACCAACCACTGTTTTGTTCAGTCCACATGCACTGTCCACTCCAAACACATTATCCATTTTACTTCTCTGATCTCCACCTCCTCCACCCTAGTTCCCTTTAAGATCTTGTGTCATGATTGCTTTCTAGTTTTTTTCCAAAAGACAGGATATGGAGAAGTAGAGCACACTATGGCCTCTGTGTCTTCCCTTCCTGCCGCTCCCCAGGGAATTGTCATTGTTTCCATTGTTCTCCTCTACCTGCCTACCTGCCGTCTGTCCCTAAGCGACATTTAAAAGCCTCCCAGGTTGCTCTCAGGAAATCACAAACCACAGCACTGTCCAACGCTGACTGCCTATCCCTTCTCTCCAACACCCTTCTGGCATAAATATCACTTTGTAGCAGGCCAAAGTGGCTTTTTCTGCTAGTGTTCACCGCTAGGCCTCCAGGGAATCTAAGAGAGAGTTGAGGAATTGGCCCTTGCCTTTGAGGCAAACACTTCAAGTTTGCAGGAAGGAAGCAATAAAGAAGTAATGAGAGGAATGGTGAAAGGAAATACTTTGTGCAGAAAATTCCTCTTTATGCAACTTTATAAGCAGAATATATTGAATACGATGACATATGTCACTGTTTTCTTCCTCTGTATGAGGCCTGTAACTCTTGCCCAGCTCTGATCACAGCTGCTAGTTAGTTGGCTTGTAGCCAAAGCACCTCCTCCCCCAACAACACACACACACACACACCTTGAAAACATTTACCATTTGGATTGGGTACACACCCTTCACTTTTTCTCACTCCGATGCCCTGAGCTATATGCATTCATTTATGAGGCGCATTGCACATCAGTGATCAGAAATGTTAACTTAGTGCTGGATGACCAGCTTCAACACCTGCTTTGAAGACACGCACACACACACGCACACACACACACACACACACACACACACACCTACACACACCTGAAGCACTTAAAGTATGGATTCTTGTTCTATCTAAAGGAAGAGGCCACATGAAACAGGTGAGGAAAGGAGAATAGGTGGGGGAAGAAGGAGAGACAGAGTCAGAAAGGGAGGGCTGTGTATGAGGCGAGGAGGCTACCATAGACGTCTGGAGCCAGGACACTGATGCTAGAGCTGATAGCTGCTGTATAGAGAACCCTCCACTGACAGTTTACACACACACACACACACACACACACACACATACACTGTTCTTTTTCCTCTGCAATTCTCTTAATTTTGTATTTTTCCCCCCTCAAATCCTCTTCCCCCTTCCATCCCTTAGAGCTTTCTCTCAGACATGATGTTTACAGTGTGACCCCCGGTCGCTCGTGATAGGAATCATTCCATCTACATAATGACTAAATGACACGCACACGACTGTTACAGTCATGGCCACCATACAGGGTCAGGATGTTGTCCCCTCTGTGTATGTGTGTGTGTGTGTGTGTGTGTATGCGTGTGTGTGTGAGCACTGAGTCTTCCAAACTCTTCCTATACAAATGCCTCGTTCACCAAATTTTAATACTCATTTTTCTCCTAATCAGCTTTCATCCTTTGCTTCATCTTCCCTCTCTCCATTTTTCTTACACTCTTGCTTCAACTCCACTTGCTAGAAAAAAATCTCTCAGCAGTCTGGGTGGTCTTCAAACACATGCACACACACGCGCACACTCACACACTCCTTGGTTTTCCTCTGTCTGGTAATGCGCTAGCTGTGGTTTCCTGGCCTCGGCAAAAACACTGTTAGATGTTCACCACACTCACCGCTACCACAAAGCATCACCTAATCGCAGCTCAACTCCAGTCACAGACCAGGCCCGGACCCACACACTCTTTTCCTCTTACACACATGCACACACTTGTTACCGCTGAAGGAAGAGTAACATGTGTGAACATAAGCACCTGTTAAAGCTTAAAAACTGTATTTGTACAATTTATCACACCAGCCACATGGAAATATAAATTGTTCTCAACGTGTTTAAATATTTTCAGTGCATATATCTATATAGGGGGCAGCTGACTGATGCATTTGCTCCAAGCTAATATGCGGGACAGACTGGTACTTATTGTGTCACTGTGAAGCCATCTCTTATGATGAGTTACCTCACTTGCAGCTACATATAAAACAGCATTGATCCCCGGTGTACGTCCTGTACACAGTGTTCTCAAACTCAACACCCATTAACACACATGCACACACACCCTTGGGCGATGTCTTTCCTCTCTAATCTGATATCAAAGAGAAGGTGTTTCAAAGCATCTCTCATGACAGATCATTTCATGTGTTGCCCACGGAAACGATTATTGTCATAAATCTCTACCCACTCAGCTTTGAGTTGCTCGGAGCACCTTTGCCTCAGATAAGTTATATTATGTTGCAGAGTCTACATGTATTTGCTTGTTTGTTGTTATACAATTGTTTTTGTTGATTGGTATTACATTATATGCAGCAGAGTCATCCAAGTGTGCAAAAACTAGAAAATAGAGTGAATCATGCATAGCCTGAATTGCCCTCTCGGCCACTATTGCATGAGCAGTTGTGCTTACTTTGAAGAGCTCTCCGATGACACCGGTGAATGATGTCATATACTTTCACAGCATTGTGTGGATGTGGTTTGTAATGTGGACTGTTCCCAAGCAAATCCCTGTGACCTCGGCGGTCTACAGTATGTGCTGGGAGGCTAATCCAGACTCCACAGCGCAGCGGGCCGTGCTGGACAGTTCGACAGATCCTGGTGGGGTTTGGGCCGGCTCTCTGCTGTTGTAACCTTTTATACTTCAGGACGAAATGAGAAACTGTAGCCTGCTGTGCTGTGCTGTGTGTGTGTGTGTGTGTGTGTGTGTGGGGGG
>NC_048413.1:13675042-13689805 GCF_013103735.1 Etheostoma cragini
GTGTGTGTGTGTGTGTGTGTGTGTGTGTGTGTGTGTGTGTGTGTGTGTGTGTGTGTGTGTTTATGTGTGTGTGTTTGTCTGTCTGTCTGTGTGGACGTGTGCGGTTGGTCCCTGAGTTTATTTATCTTATTCTAAATCAGCCCTCAAACTCACTAATTGGTCTAGTTCCACTGTTAGGTAACGAGGGGAAATGAGCAATTACTCTTGTGTTTGTAGGGAATGAGTTTGTGTGTGTGTGTCTGTGTGTCTGTTTGTCTCTATGTGGCTGTAGTGGAGCAGTTAAGAGCCGTGAAGACTTTCACAGGGAGGGTCTCAGGTCATCACTGTTTTTATTTTGGTGGAAGACTGAAAGCTTCAGCACACTCCCTCTCAGATTCATCCTTCCTTGTGTGTGAGTATATGTGAATGTGCTGTCTTTTGTGACATGGTAGAGGGATTCCTGGATTGACTGAGAGACCATATTTCACTTTCATAAACTCTACATGTGTTTTAGCACTCGAAAGAACACAGTGAAATCTGGCCATCGTAGGTTCCCAAGACAGCTGAAGAGTCGGGGATCATTCAAGTAGTCTTTTATGTGTCTCTTTTAGAGTTGCTTTCTACATAAACTGTTGATCTTTCCTCCTTCCCTCTAAATTCTATCTCTCCACTCATGTAATAGTTGTACAGCCCCAAGTGAGCAACTGCTCTATCACACCCTGTTTCCTGGATTAGACTTCTATCACTTCAATATCAGTTATCACAAAGTGTCTCTAATCTGTCCTCAGAGACGTCCGCAGTGAAGCAATTTGAAATATCTGGCTATAGCAGGGTTGTGTAAGAAACTGCTGGATCGGATGTCTTTAACATCAGTTAAGTCTAAAGTTTATCTAATGGTTTGTAAAAAATTCTGGTGGTCAAGTGGGCTTAATTTCTGCATCTCATTACGGAAAAAACCTTGTTAATGAGTAATGTTTACGATCATTTTCTAATTGTGTTAACAGTACGTGCCATTTCTCTAGCCAGCCTGTCAAACACATACTTACTAATCTTATTTAGAAATGCGGTCACAGTCCTTCAATTAGGTAATTTTGTCAGGTTATCAAGCCAAAAAAAGAAGGAAAAAGAAAATTGGATAAAAATAATATGGATTTGTGTAAACATTGATGTTTGGTGTCAAACAACAGTGAGATACAGATTAGTGATATAAAACTCAATGAATTTAACACACATTCAGACATCTGTGTTCACACACTTCCTTTTTCACAAACACATGCTTCTGTCATGTGCTTGCAGCTTGCACACACGCAAACCCACTTGCATACATGTACACAAAGGCATACACATGCGCACACACTCATGCTCGGTCTCCAGTTGGCGCTCAGAAACCTGATACTGAAAGAAGTTGTCCAGTAATTTTGTCATAGCGGGCAACACACACATTCTCTCTCTCTTTTACACACACACACACACACACACACACAGACACAGACACACATGTTCCCTCTTGGCCCTGTCCGTATTATGTACATGCGGGTTCTGCTGTTGTTTCCTGGCCACACATCCAAGAGACAGTTGCCTTTTGCTTTATTTTTTAAAGAGATCTCCCAGCTTGACTAGCATTTTTTCATTTGCTAATTATAAGACTAGCTGTTGAACATTTCTTATTGTTCATATGAAACAAATTGGCAAAGGAAGTGAAGATGTTTGGAGAGGAAAGAGTTTGATGGCTGAATTACAAAGAAAAAGAGGATTTGGGTCAAGGAAACATGAGAAAGTGAGAGGCCTGGAGGTGAAGAGGTTAAGGTGAATGGGACAAGATAACAACATGCAGGAACTCCCCAACTGTTGTAATAGCAGCATGGTACTCACAGGTAAGTGGTGAGAGGGCTGAGGTTGGTCGGCACAGACGATAGTCCCAACTCGGAGCAGTCCACCATGATGAAGATCCCATCTTCTTCACACTGGCACGGAGATGGGCACAGCGGGGCTGCCGGTCCCTGTCCGTCCTGGATCCGTCCGTACCCCCACACTCTGGGGACAGACCCCCAAACTCCTCCAGCCACATAGAGAAACAGAAGCACAGGCAACATGCCTGAATGTCCACCTGTCTGCAACTACACCTGTAGAGATTTCTGTCTTGTCACACTCTCTTTGGATTCTGATATTCAAAGAAGCAGCTTTGATCAAGTGAGGAGGTTCCAATGTTTCTTTGTGTTTCCAAATCCTGGATCCTGTCACTGTTCAAAAGCCTCCTACTGCCTTTTTCTCCTGTGCAGGTTGTCTGTCCCTGTCACAAGTCCTATCTCCTCATCTCTCTATTCCTCTGTCAGCACTTCATCCCCAGGGGTTAACTTTGTTGCCTCTTTTCCTTGTTACTCTGCCCTCTCTTTCCTCATCATCTTTCCCCCCCAAACACAGTCACTCTTTCTCCCTCTCTCTCACTCCTTGTATATATATATATCTCTTGCTCTCTCTCTGTCTCCCTCTCCTTACCTATTGTAGAAGGATCGCATATGTTGTGAATGAGCCACCCTCATTGGCCCACAATTTAGGGATGGGCTGGAGCATCTCCGGAAAGTAGGAGGGGCCCGCAATTCTCGAACTCTACCCTCTCTTACTCCCTCTCTTCCTCTCCCCCTTTTCTAATGCTTAGAAGCTCCATGTGAAGAGAAAGAGTGTGTGTTTGGTTTGGAGAAGAGAAAAGAGGAGTAGGGCTGGGTGGCAATGCAGAACTGTAGTGTGAGACCACAGTCGATTTCAGTAGAGTGTGGGACCTTACGAATGGAAATGGGAGAAAATTAGAGTGTTTATAGCTGAACGAGAGAGGAGGAAAAAGTAAGCTCTTAGACAATGACTGTGTGAGAGAGATGCAGAGCGTCAGAGTGTGTGACTGGGAGTGACTGTTTGGAGGAAATTGGAATTCTGACACTTCAGCACCCCTCAGTCCCCAGAAAGAACCGAATCCAGTGTCTCGTAAGTCACACCTTCTCAGGTTTCTGCTGCTGGAATGTCGCAATCACACGCACAAACACAAATGCTTGCATACACACACGCACATTGGACACCCATAGAAAATAACAGATTATGAGTGGCCGACGCAAAGGAGCTCAACATATCCATATCACATGCACACACTCCGGTCTATAGAGGAAAAGAGTGTGGATTTGTGAAGAAGTGTCAGCTGCCTCGGGTTAAAGCCTATCTGTATTTCACAGTCTGTGTGCTCACTCAAGGTTTTTCCACAGAATCTGAAAAAAACTCATCTGACCTCTACTTCTTTTATTACAACACATAGTTCTTGGCTGTGTATATTTTATGTTAAAAATGAAATCTGTGCTTTTCCTAAAACACTGACCACAAATGAGAGCTAGATACAGTCGAATGCAGAATGCTATAAAATGACTCTGCTTCATATGTTACACAACTCAGCTTTACATGCTGTGCACCTGTAAGTACGGGATGTTGCATAACCGCCTAATGATTCTAGTGTAATTATTACAAATCAAAGAAAACAAAACTGGCTTGACATTCAAAGCATAGCCAACGTTAATCTTTCCTTTTGTTTAATTCCAGGTGTATTACCCAGCAGCAAGTACTAAGAAGTAAAAAGCTGCTGTGGAAAAGTAGGCTGTTCTCTTAGTTCCTGGAAAGTTGAAGCTTGAGGAACCAAGGCTTTCAATCATCAGCAGCAGTATGTTACATGCACGCAATAGCACATGCAAAACCAGAACAGAGAGGCAACATGTTGCATAGAAACTGAGCCTAGTATAAGTGCACACCATGCTATTTGCAAACGACACAGTTATAAATGTCTTTGCACCCAGTCTGACTTTGTCTACCCCTCCGACTGATCTGTCTATCTTTCTTTCTCTGTAGGCTGAATAGTTTCTCATTAATTAATTAACATTCCTATGCCACTGTGTTTTCTGAGGGGCCTTTGTTATGTCCCCACAAAAACTCTTTCAGAGCTGTTCTTCACATAGTCTCTCTCTCTCTCTCTCTCATGCTCTCTCTCATGCTCTCTCTCTCTCTTTCATTCTCTCTCTGCTCTGTCTTTCCTCCCTCTTTGTAGTGGAATGCTTGTTGTTGCTCTCTCTGTCTATTGTTGGTTTAAAAATATTGTAGGAATTGTTTTAAAGTGATGTTTTATGATATTTTGTTCACTACCTCAGATGCAAAACACCTTGCATGATCTTACAGTACACCCACATACTGCTCATACGTACATTCCCACAGGCACACATGCACATATACAAAAACATGCACATGCTCTTCATACTGTACACCTGCAAACTTTTCCACTCCCTGGCCTCTCCGCCTCTCCCCATCTTGCGCACAGAGCTCTGTCATCTTTTTAAATGCTCTTTAATTGTCTGGCCCTAGGGGAGCCCTATAACATATGCACTGTAAAAACCTACATGTCTGGTCTCCTCCCTGTTTTCTCTCTATCTCTTATTGGTTTCTTTATCGTCTTCTCGTTAGTTATCCTTCTTCCCTTCAATCACAAATGTGCAGACAATCAGACATGGCGCTCCTTACTGTTAGAATAGTCAGCTACGTATTTGTTTAAACTGCACCTGCACCGACAGTTTTGATGGATGTGTGAAAGGTTAAATGTGAGTTGGTGTAATTCAGTTTTCCCCCATGGGTGACTTCCCAAATCAACCTTATACTGCTCCACCTGATTTCAATTATAATGATATTTATTTTCAAACAGAGGGGAACAGCATCTTTAAAATGAGTTTATAATTTAGTGTATTGGAATATAGACATGCATATTCTAAGGCACATAATACATACATGTGTACATACTACATACATTGGTAAAACGATTTAGTACTAAAGTTTTAAACCCACACCAGTTGCGGTATATTTTGAGCAGAGCTGCTACTGATCCCTTAGCATCAACAATTTAACAAAGCCGGGCTAATCTCACATTCAGCATGCCTTCTTACTTCACACAGAGACACACAAATGGCATCTACAGGTTTGCCTGTGTATACTGTGTAAGGTATATATTTTTTTTAAAGTGGGATAAATCTGTCAATTGACGCACGTCAAATGACGTGACATTGAATAATACCTGTTTTGCACTTTAGTGTTATATTTCAGTATTACTTAGATTAATTCCTGTGTGTCAATAATTAAAAGGGGGGAGGGGGCTTCAAATCAAATTCTTCTCAGGGCTTGGTCTGGCCTTGGGTTGAATGAATGGCTCAAACACACAGACACACAGTTGCTAGCATGTGCGCAGACATTTGTACATGCCACTGAAAAGGTATGCGTGCACTTGTACTCTTCTTCTCTCTCCTTTTTTCTCACACTCACTCCCCTACTCTCACACACGCTATCAAACAGTCAGCAACAGATCAAAGCCATAGCTCCCTGCCCTCTCCTCCCCCATCCTCCCTTTCTCCCTCTCTAGGCTGCAAACACTATCCAAGCAACGGCAGCCTTGAAGACACAAAGACAAGTAGCTACCTGACACCTGACACTAACTTGAGAGCACTCACAGTGGTCTACCTGGGAATAAAACACACACACACAGCTACCTGAGCTCCTTGCAGCAAGAAGAGTCCATTCAGGAAAAGAACAGAAAAAGCAGCCGTGCAATCAACCCCTCCCCGCAACCCCCCAAACACACATACTCCATCCCACCTCCCCTCCTCACCCACATCCCCTTCAACACCCCTCTGCACATGCAACACCTTCCAGTACCTCTTATAAAGAGTATGTCTATTTGTGCACACTTGCATGCAGATGCCTGAAAATGCATATGCTCGCAAATATGCCTATGTCTGTATTTGTGCAGAGGCAATTGAAGGCTAAATCAAGTATACTCAGCGGAAGCAAGTGAGGTGGCGTGTGTCGCCGGTTGCGGCAACCTAGGTGTGTTCTCTGGCTTTTCAGGTGAAACCACCTGAAAGCCAACAAAAGAGCCCACTCCTTCTCTCCATCCCTCCCCTGTCCCTCTCTTCCTTTCTGCATCTCACAGTTCAAAGGACAGAAATGATTGAAAGAGGCAGAAGGGGGATGAGGTAAGGGGGTGAGGATGCAATGGTGGGAGGGGGTGCTGGCAAGTGGGCAAAACAGAGGTGGAGGTCTGTTTGTAGTGTGTGTGTGTGAGACAATAGTAGGACCGAGGACGTGGTTAGTCATGGAGTTCAGCAAAGCAATCCATCACAAGCAAGCACTTCACCTCAGTTGGAGGGTCGTAGGTTTGTGTCTTTTCTGTACCACACCAGAGAACTATTGCTACAGCATTTGTATTTTAATCTTTTACAGCAGAATGTAACAAACAAGACAAGACACAAAAGACACAACTATATACAACAGTACATTACACACCATGTCAGCAGATGTGTATGTTAGGCAAACGTGAATGAAGGATATTTGTACACAAAGCAACAAGAGTCTACAAGCGTGCTTGCTACTCTGTGATGCTGTATGTCAGCACAATGGTGCTTTGAGCTCAATGCTAATGACAGCAGCATAACATGCATACCGTCTTAATGCTAACATGTTGATGTTTAGCCGGTATAATGTTTTCCATGTTTACCATTGGCATTAGTTTTGCAGGTATTCACTCATAAACCGTGTTGGACAATTCAAAACTTTGACCTGATGAAGCTGCTAGAGGATATGAATGTGTGTACCAAATTTCATGGCAATCCAACCAATAGTTGACTACACAAAACTATAAATTTGAACCCCATGGTGGTGCTAGAGAAAATCCAGGGGATCAGGAAAGCTATCCTCTGGGGACCATGAAGGGCTGTACAAGATGTCACGGCAACCCATTAAATAGCTGTAGCAATCTTTCAGTCTGGACCGACCAACCACTGAAATAGTACTGACCGGTTGCTATTCATAGAGCCACATCTCTAGCATGGCTATGAAAAACTGTCACAGAGTTGTATAGCTCTTAAGAGACTTTGCACGCTTGTCTTGACACAATGTTGAATATATTTTTAAAACAAAGCTTAGAAGATTATGTCTATTCAGACATAGTTTTATATTTGTATTAGTAGAATAATAAAATATTTGCAATATATTTCAGTATTTTAATTGTGTAAGAAAGTAGCTATATTAGTGGCATCAGCTACTGACGCACAGGAAAAAATATAAATGATGGCACTTAAGAATTGGGACAATAACAATATAACTAAACATCTCGTTGAAAAATACAATATGTTGCTTTAATATTTGTTCTACTCTCATTGGTGCAATAACATTAAACATAAGAGGGAGCACCTCAATCACTGCACATTGTGGACTGTGCATAGTGTCAGATAAATTCAGGTAAAGAAAGTAAAGTCTTCTCAGCAGTGACAAAAAAACAGTACATAACCTATTTCGCTGCAAAGGAGAATACACTCTATTCATTCAGTGTGTTTTGATTTTGTTGAAGGAGTTTGATCTTATTTCATTAATATTTAAGATAATATTGTGCACCAAGATATTATCATACCATGGCATCTTCATTGGCACACGTGAAACAATACAACGGTGTATTAAGCTGAGTGATTGGTTATTTCCAGAGTGCACGATGTACGTGAACATGTAAAATATTTTAAAATGTTAAGTAACTTTAAATCCACTACAAACAAACACTTTTCCTTACGTTAAGATGTCTCTTTCATGAGGAAAATCGTTCTTGTGTTTTGATCTCAACTCTGTTTTCTCTGCAGTGACAGTGTGATATACGAGGGTTAATATGGTAAAATAGGCTGACTGAAGCAGACAGGTCTGCACCTGTACGTTGCCTAAGACAGAGACGCACAAATCTGTTTGATGCTATTCTGAGCGACGCCAGTGGCGCTGCAATCGGAGGGTGTGTGCTTTTTGGGTATGTAGGTGCGTGTGTTTTTCAGTGGGACTTTTACATCTGTAAATACTATCTATAAAAAGTTGATAGACCTAGAATTTAAGGGGTGATCACTGTGGCAAGACTGCCTTATCGTTCATATTGTGTGTGCGAGTTCATGTCTGCAGCAGTGTGTGTCCGTATGCACTTGTGCGTGCATGTGTGTGAGTGATGAATGTTTGTGCCGTCGTACCCAGTTCTGCTTGATAGTATCAGTCCTGTCAGTGTGGAGAGAGACTGATGTGGAATGTTAACAGTGACTGAAACTACTGGACTGTCTCCATAGAGTCCCATTCATGCAGAACCTAGATAGGACTAGCAGGAGACTCAACACAATGTAGTGAGAGATGAAGAGAGGAGCCTTATTATTGTAGGTTTCACACTAGACTCGGAGAATTCCAGCCATCTGAAAACTACATAGCAGCAGTTGAAAGATTACAGCTATAAAAACAGAAATTAGGCACCTGGGAAAAATAAAACGTATCATTACTGAAATCATGATTACAATAATCTTATTAAATCATAACATTATATTGCAAACTGCTCTTTATGGGCTCCAGAGTATAGCCTATTTTTGAATTAGATGATGAAATGGCGCCATCATCAGCCACAAGACAGAACAGCATCAGTGTTTCAGGTCAGGAACGGAACAACCAGATGATGGCGACACACTCTAGTCTCACAGTCTCCAAAGTCCTCATGACCCTCAAGTTTACTGTGTTTAAAGCGCCCATATTATGCTAATTTTCAGGTTCATTATTGTATTTTGCGATTGTCCCAGAATAGGTTTACATTGCTTCAATTTCAAAAAACACCTTATTTTTCTTGTACTGCACATTGCTGCAGATCCTGACTTGTTTTCACCCTATGTTTAGATCTTCGTTTTTGGCTGTTTTAGCTGAGTGAGACATCTTACCTCTTTACTATGTTTGTTGGGAGTTGCACATGCACAGTTACTAGGTAATGATAAAATCAACTAGCTACTGTTTTTCCAACTTCAGTACAAGGCAGGATTAGTTGGGAGACTTCTTCTAAACGAGGGCGAATTTGCAACTTTCTGTGGAATACCTGTAAAACAGGAACATGTAAGTAGTCCTTTTGTAGATTATGGTGAACTGGTGTGTGTTGTAGCAGTATTTTGCCATTCAGAACGAGCTTGCATGCTAGCGCTAGTGTGCTACAGTTAGCTGCCTCGTCTCGGCTAGTTAAGTAGAAAGCCGTGGAGATTTTGAACAGCTTGTCGGTACACGATCCGTCCTGCCTCCACAATCCGTTCTGCACATGTGGAATATGTTAGCGCACGCGCAGATGATAATCATGACGTATGAGGATTTACCAGGAATTTACGGCACTGCATGATCTGTTACACAGTAGCGGTCTGCTGTTAGCCTCCCCCTGAAAGCTAACAACGTTAGTTTAGCTAACAGCTAATTCGGCTAACCGCTAGCTGACAGCTTGATTCAGCCTAAATTAACATTACTCAAACTAAACAATGGGAAAATAGGCCATAGCTAAATTAAGACTTTACGGTAATAATAAAGACAAGTATTAAGTGATTGTATTTTAAACGAGCACAAGTACAAGTAAGCTAAACTGCGAACTGACTTTCGTAAATCCGCGTTCATCATGATATCATCTGCGCATGAGCGAACGTAGTGCACATGCGCAGAACGGATCGTGCAGGCAGGACGGATCGTGTCCCGACACAGCTCACCCAGAGACTGAAGGCAGAAGACATTCAAAAACCTGTATCTCACCCAAAATTGCATGGATAGTATTTTTCCAAGTTTGTATGCATGTGGAAGCACCAGAGACACAAAATAACACCCCAAATTCCAATTTTGTAATAATATGGTCACTTTAAGATTTACAATGGCACAAGCTGACATTAATGTTTTTGTTATGAAGGTTTGCAAATAAATGCTGTTGAATACACAGTAAACCCCTTGAACCCCCCATGGGATAAACCTACAAAATTCGTGAAGCAGTATTTCTATTTAAAATATATATTCAATAATGTATAAAACTACAAAACATGTTTTCTATTGTTTGTGTTAACTGAAAATAATCCAAAATAAATTGCTGGAAAAATAAGGGAGATATTTAATGCCAGCCCATAATTTTTAAAGAACATTACATATAGCCTACTATTATTTACATTTATTGTTTACATTAACATTTACGCTTACCAGACGGACGGTTTTTAATTCCAGGTTGAAGGTGCCAATTAGTTATGTTAGGTCACCAAGTTGCACATTTTATAAGAATGATAGAGGACTAATTCATCCCACAACAATAAACAGGAAAGTTGAAGAATGCAGTGATTAGTTGACAGTATTATAAGCACAAAGACAGTTTCTTGTAATGAAGCAAGTTTAAACAGAGTCCTCTGTAGTTGTTGATAAGTGACAAGGAATTCAAATTCACTATTAATAATGAGCTCTAAATTATGACCTGGAACCTGTATGACTAGTTTTCCTTCTTCTAAAATATACAAGATAAAATGTTAAGTATGTTAGTGTTAGATTGCCAGCCTAATTTACAGTAACTCATTACTATTAATTTGAGCCAGACAGATAAATCATCACATTACCATATCGCAGATAGAGACAATGAGGAAAAGGTGTTGCAGTTAAACAATGCCAAAGCAATTTTTGAGATAATTTGAATATCTGTCTTTATATCATTTGTGTACGATTTATAGATATATAGATATAGATAATATAATATAGACAAAACCAAATGTACTGATGTTTACTACCATGATAAGTACTTTTTCTAACCATAGTATTTCCTTAGCATCCTCCGCTTTGATTAACTGTGAAGGTGTGGAATCAATACATCTGAGTCCACACCTTCACAAAAAAAATTAAAAATCTCTCTTTTTCCTTTAGTCAGTGTTCATCTGTGATTTTCCTCTGGTTAGAAACCTCTTTGACGTAGGCCTGAATTTCTTTCTGCTGAGAAGGCATTATAATGTGCAGTGTGATCAGGGTCTTTTCTTTAGAAGCAATGTAGACAGAAGTTGATAATATAGTCTATTGTGCAGCCAGAGCCCCTTCCAACTTCCAGTCATCCATTCCAGTCACCATCAGGTTACATTGTGTTGTGGCATTGTGACAGTCCAACTTCAGTCATATGTGGCAAGAACAAATACATGTGCTACTAAAAGTATTTTCTTCAAAAGGAGTTTTTCATGCTAATCAATAAATAATTTTACATCTAATGTGACTCAGTGGTGTAAAACAATAAAACATGAAGTCCAAAAGTTAGTAATTATCATAAGCATTGTACTTACTCTTCTAGCTTTACCACTATCAAAGCTGCTTAATTCTCTGATTCTGTTACTACACTTTCAACACAAAGACAAAGACCACAGCAGCTCAGACTCAATCTCAACACAAACTATCCTGTCATCCATTCTGCTGACCAAACTCTGGCCTTTGAAGATTTCCAGAAAGCAGAAGTGATAAATATCCAAAAGTCGCCCAGACAATGACGTTGGTCTTCTGTGGAAAGAGGAAGCCTTTCCCATTCCATAATATTGCAATTTCTTTCTAGAGCGGTGAGGCTAACCATGCAGTACACACATGCTGACAGTTGTTCTGACTTCTGCTGTAGACTCCTAAAGGTGTAGAAAGAACAGCAAAAAAACCCAACAGGATGTAGTTTCCATAAATTCAACATTAATCAAATAAAATAATGAAGTGCACTGTTGTGATATGTCCCTTTCGGAACTTCTCCATCCCTTTCTGATGACTAATGCAAAAGATTTACTTAATGTTTATTTTCTTTAGACCATAATACAGCAGAGATTGTAGCATAAACTCATTACAACTCAACTTGACTCTAATTCCAAACACTTGACTTGGGATACTCTGTTTTAATGTTTCTAATTGGTATGAGGAATTATTTTATGTGTCACTGATAAGAGTTATTGATTGTAGGTTGATAGTTTAGAACAGGGGTCTTCAACGTTTTCCAGGCCAAGGACCCCCAAACTGATGGAGAGATGGAGCGGGGACCCCCTAATTATATATATTGTATTTACATATTATATGTGTGCATTGATGACCGAATGACATCTTCTGCCTCCATTTATCTGTTTACTACAGTGTGTTGAATTCATATTAATGTATATTTAAAGACATTTCAATTAGTGGAAAAAGTTGCGGGGGGGGGGGGGGGGGGGGGGGGGGGGAATATAAAAAAAAGTCTAATCAACAAAAACTTTCGCGACCCTCATGCAGTATCTCCGCGGACCCCCTAGGGGTCGCGGACCCCCTGTTGAAGACCCATGGTTTAGAAGGATTAATGCCTTTGTGAGAAACAGTTAAATTCCTCTATGTTTGCAGGCCTACTACTTTTTTAGGCATGCAAGCGTTGTGGCTAAAGGGATGGCAGTGTTGGTCGATAGGTCCACCACTTTGGTTCAGACTGTAATATCTTATCAACTATTGGATGGATTGCCATGATATTTTATACATGCATAGTGTCCAGAAGATAAGTCCTGTTGACTTTAATGATCCCATGGCTTTTTTCATCTAGCGCCATCATCCAACATATTATTATCAAAGAGAAATTGGCCTATTTGTTTTTTGTTTTCATACCCAACATTGGCAGGCTTATTGGCTTGCAGGTACGGTTGCCACTAAGGTAGCTATCCACAGCTTGGATTCACTGTGCTACATGTATGTTTAACATTAAAACAAGATGTATAAATAAATGAATGTTAATAATTATTTTAATAGCTTAGTATTGTATGCACCACAAAAAGGTATGTGTAGAGGCTTTAGGCCACCCTACACGTTATTGTAGGCCCAGGTTAATACGCAATTCAAATTCATACAATATGTCAGAGGGGGGGGGGGGGTCCCTACTCTGTCTCTCTTTCAGCAAAGGAGCTCTTGGCCTAAAAAAACGTTAAAGACCCCTGGTTAACGACAATCCCATCATCCTTAATTGCACATTGAGTTGAATGCTAATTAGCTCATGTTTGCATGCTAACACTTAACACTACAATGGTGAATATGTTAAACATATTGCAGTACTGGCTAAACATCAGCATGTTAGCTTTGTCAATGTGAGTGTGTTATAGTTGACATTAGCATTTAGCTCAAAGCACTGTTGTGCCTAACCATCTCTTCACAGAGCTGCTAAGCAAGACACACTGTTAGGTTTCACCATCAAATTGGTTTAGTTGTAAGCTTACAGCTAGGTCTTGTTAAAGGCAATCATACTGTTTTAAATGTCCACATTTTAAATGATTGACTTTTCAGCATCAATACAGAATATTTCCAGGGAGAATCGTGATGTAGGGATCAATTGTATTCCCCACCACTATGACTACAGCATATCTCTGGTGGGAATTATCTTTGGACTTGATTGGGACAAGATGTAGAGCGACTTGATCCTACTGTCCAACCTCACTTGTGACAATATCAGCATGATTTACTGGAGCGATGGGTGGCGGACAGCAAACTGTTTTGTTTTGTATTGTTAACATTGTTAGAAAATTAAGCAGCATCACCCTCTGAAAGACCTATGACGTAAAGCGAGAAAAACCAGACATACAGTATGTTATGTGTGACTTTGTTGCTACTGACGTGACGATCAGATGTGGGAGGTTGATAGAAAAGACAGCTATTGTTTTCATCTGCCCTCCCTTCATGTCAACAGCTGTGGAGTGGAGGTGTGGGTCTCCAGCAGGAGAACACACTATGATCTGGTCAAGCTGTGCTTACAGACCAATATGCATGGCGTCCCTGAGTGTGGTTTGTGGGCTCTCCTCTGTACAACAAGGACTGGTTTCAAAATAGCTCATCATAAACTGGCCATTTATTGTACTCTTTGGGAGCGAGATGGAAAATCTCATGGAGATGTTTTATTTTATCATCCTCGCTCAGATAAAATGTCACTCTCTTGCTCTGGCTCTCTATGTCTGGTGCTTATCTCGCTGTGAAAACAGATGATTTATGTACAGTCTTCGCACAGAGTTTATGTGTTATTCTGATAAGGCTGGTAGGTTTGTATGCTTGTCTGTGTCTGTGTGGTTTATGAGGGTTTATTGAGACCACAGATTGTAGGACTGTCTACTGGAGGACACAAAACAATCTTCCGTGGGAATGCAAAGTCCCACTAGTTCCCAATCCCATTCCTTATCTCCAGCATTCCCATATGACTGATGTATATTATCCTCCTTCACCAGGACCACTTGACCGCTGCACTGCTCCTAATCACCTGTAAATGACATGTATTTACGTGCACCCTGCAGTTTTGTTAAGATTAGTTAAATTAGCATAAAGACAACAATTATCCCTAGGACCCAACAATATAAAATAAATTGAATGCATTGAGTTCAAAGAAGAGAGCCACAGAGAGTCATGCAAGTGTGTGGACAAAAAGACGATAGTGATGTTTGGAGGTCAACCTCAGGTTTTGCATACTTGCCAGTGTCTCTCATACACAGTACGTTTGCCACCCCCACGCCATGTCCAACTGCCTCCTCACTTGCCAAATTTTTCACATGACTCCCCTGGGGCCCTGCCCATGGGTGTGAACATCAAACAGATGTTTTAAAAAAGACTGTTGCTCTTCACAAATCATTAAAATCATCATCAGGTCTACCATCTGTACAAGTATACATTAAGATGAAATAAAGAAAATACATGTGAATGGATGCCATAGAATGTGTTGTGTTTTGTGTTTTGTGTATTGAATTGAATGTATTGATTGTGATTCAATCAAAAACTTGTCTATGTTGGCTGTTGATTCAACATATTACTCATTAAAAATTCAACATATCACTCAGTTCAGTTATTTCACTGTACATAGTCCGTATGTTTGTATTTGTTCATTGTGGGACTGTGGCCTTATCACCTTTTCCCGGACACACACACACAAACGCACCCCCC
>NC_048413.1:13690065-13711362 GCF_013103735.1 Etheostoma cragini
GTGTGTGTGTGTGTGTGTGTGTGTGTGTGTGTGTGTGTGTGTGTGTGTGTGTGTGTGTGTGCATGTGCGTGCATGCATTCACAAGTCAGTTTTCCAATTCACCTGCCATTCTGTGACCGTTTACAAGTGACTCAGACACAATACAGACAACAGACAGATGATCAAATCACTCTCACACACACACACACACACACATCTCACACACATGTTCAGCAACATGTCATCATATGGCCCAGCCCTAGCCTGTAGATAGTCAGATATTGCAAACTGATTTCTGTCAACAGATTAATATACTAAAATAATGTAATATGCAGAAGCTGGAATGTCACTCCAATGTTAGTAGTAGTGGTTCATCTGTGAAAGACAGAAAGTGATCTTACATATTTTACATTTGTTTTGCCTGTATGGCTGCACATTTCTTCAAATTAGATTCAAACTCTGACCCTCTCTAAATCCCTTCATAACCTTGAGTTTATTTTTTTTGATGCAAGCTCCTATTTTTAGCCTGGATGTCCCTGCTCATTCTGAATAAAGGTGATTGACAACATTTTTAAAGCAGTCCAAAAACCCAAATCAGATAAGTTATCGGTGACCAAATAAAGTGAAACTTCACCTGCATCACTCTGTGTGTTTCTGACTGCAAGGGTCCAATGTCTCTCTTGCCTTATCACCTTGTCTGAGTCCTCCAGGTGCAAGCTGAGTTATAGGAATCCTAACCGTCACCCATTACACTCAGGGCTGAGGGTTTTTCCAAAACACGTTTGTCAAGTCTGTATACACTAGAAGTAAATTGATATGACTTGACAGCTAATGACTTCTACTGCTGCTCCTTCAACTACTACTGTTACAATACTGTAACATCTACTTTCACTACTAGCATCACTACTCTCATAAATACTACTAGGGCTACTGTAACTATTATACTACTTCTACTGGGGATTGATTTTTGGGGGCACAGGCACTGTAAATGATACAGTTTGCCTTTAACTTCCACTATAACCACTGCTGCCACCGTTATATTACCTCTATGTGTTGTTATGGGTAGAAATACCGGATGGATAGATACTTCTACACTGGCTCTAACCACTTTGTGGAATTCACATTATTCCTGAAACGTATATGAGAAGATTAATACCAATGTTATGTCTGTATGATATGTGTGAAGCTACAACAAGCAGACAGTTAACCCAGTTTAGCACAAAGACTGGAGTCTTGTTGTTACAGTGAAGGAGCCAGGCAACCAGCAAGGCAAAACTCAAGAAATACAAAAATTATTAAACAATTCAAATATTCTATGATTCCAGCCTCTGAAATAAGAGGGTTTCTTGCTTTTCTTTTTCATATGTTATTGTAAACTAAATATTATTGGGTTTGTGGACTTTTGGTCAAAATGTTAAGACTTCCAATTTGGCTCTTTGGACACTACTGGATTGAAATTAGGACTTGTATTGGTATTGGTAGTGATATTATTTTGGTCAAGACAAAGACATTTCAAAATGGAAGAAGTTGCCTACAAGTGATGTTGCCTGAGCTTTGCAGGCAAATTATTGAATGAGAAAAGCATTGCCTTGTAGTTTATAAAGTTACACCTTCAACCTACCAACATGTAGTTACCATGAAGTCAATAAAAAAAGAAAATCTGTAGTGGATGTTGCGTTTGTGCTGGTTCATAAAATAAAATGATGATGCATATTGTGGGGTGTGGTGGTTGAATGTGGCCTATTTTGCTGTTTGATTTGTTAGTTATGGATGTGCTTACATCTGTTTTACATGTAACGTTAGCATCCAGAGGGTTAAAAAATGGTGTATGACATCATCTGCTTTAAGTAAGGAAAATGTTCTTAATATTTCACTTAAGCTATTTCTCTAACTTGCTGAGCAGGTTTCCAGACTGCCGACGCTTTCAAAACCACAGCACCCTAGAAAATGTCATGAACAAACAGCTAGTGTGTAGCAATCACTTCATGATCAGATTTATCAAACACAAATCAAATTATTTGAGTACAGAAGAAGAGCTGGAACATTTCACAGTTTGTGTGTGTGTGTGTGTGTGTGAGAGAGAGAGAGAGAGAGAGAGAGAGAGAGAGAGAGATGGGTTCATATAGACTGCATTATTTCACATGGTCAGCCTGTCACAACAGTGGGAAAACACTGGCTCTATTGGGTCAGCTGCTGTGCTGTTCCAATCAATTTCCTGAGAGATTTACACATAAACTTGTAGGATTGCATACATGCACAAATACATGTCCTCATTTTTTTAGGGATGGTCCCAAACCAGACATAAATAAATGCACCATATTTAAGTGTCTCATTCGTAAAATGTCCTAAGTCTCCTTATCATTTCAAGACTTCCTAAAGTCTGGAAACCAACCACTGACTTTGACATATTGACCTTCCATGACCCAAATTTGTTTCTTCGTGCACTCTGATAGGTTTACTGTGTTAGGGCCTGTGGTGATATTTTAGTGTGATGCATTTCTACACACAACTTGACAAGTTGTAAATTTACTGATGCTGTTCCAGTAAACACAGTTTGAGCCCAGGAATAAAACACAGGGTGTAAATCCACGCTGCTTCTCCTGTTACATACACGTTATATATCATCAGTCTAAGGAGGTCACAGGCTAGCAATGCTGCATTTGGATTTATTGTGACACTGCTTATCAGGCCATAAACACTCGTGTCAAAGGCATTTTTTGGGCAATATTCATTGCTGTAATGTTTTATTTCTTGAGCTTGAATGTACATCTGCCATCATTTACATGCTTCATCACAACATGCATTGCAGGGAATCACCTTAAACAGGTCCATAAGAGGATTAACACATTTACACAAAGAGCCCCTGACATTCCTGTTCACACCACTGAACAACCAGAGTGTGCAGTTGACCTGATGTCTTTGGACTGTTTGGGGATGAACACAGGTTAATGTGGATTATAATCTGGAGAAACAGGAGCGGCAGTTGAATGGAAAGGAAATTCTGCCACTGATAAAGTTTCACCTCCAGGCTTTGATTCCAATTCAGTTGTAATTTCACGATTGAATTACCATCCTTACTTCGAGCACTGAGGCACTGAATTTGTGTAAAAGTTTCAGAATGGGTTTACTGTCTCATTTAACTCCAGACCATATTATTGTTTTCATGAGATACATGTTGGTACAGCAAGCTATAAAAGTTTATCAGTTGGACAAGTTTTGTCACCGTGTCGCAGTCAGTGTGTGTCTCACACAGGTTTGGGGAAATCCCTCAGCTGCACACACACACACACACACACACACACACACACACACCCTGAGAGAAAAAGATGCATGTTTTATTGCCAGTACTGGAATCTTTGCTGAAATATTTAAAAACGTAACAACAATAAAAAGGAACATGCTTATTTGTAGCATATGTCAAAAGTGAACAATGAATTAGATCATGTGTTCCTAACGTGGATGTGATGCAATACCTGTGGCTTTTTGCTTCCCCACAGTGGTTCATACAGCGCAAGGAAGCTAATTACAAAAATTCTCCATCACAGTTACAACGATGTTCACAGATTTAAGTTACCGCATTTGACTTTTTCTCATTAATTGTTATTAAATAGTCAGTTAGTTAAACATTTCTCAAAGCAATAATCTTGAAATATTGTTTTGAGGGTGGTTTTGATTTCTCTAAGAATCAGAGGTATATGTCCATGATGTGCTGAGCATAGTTTGTGATGAATAAGCAGAAATGTTACCACTTACTGACGCAGGAGGCTTTCACTTTATTTTAACCCTCCTGTTTAGAAGTTAAAAGGAGCATTACGTGTTTTAGAAAATGGATTACCACCCACAATAATGTAGCTGTAGCAGATATCAGGTCTTTTTAAGGGTTCAAGTGTTATTAACAATGTAGTTGTCAACAGCTATAACTACTTCTGTGAAACATCCATAACTGGAAGCTGTTGTATAAATATGAATAAAGAATGAATGACCATTTAAATGTCCTTATAGCTGTGTACTGTAATGTGATGTAAACAATCGATTATATGTTTATGCAGTGCTTATTTACTCCGCAGCGCTGTGGAGATAGGTCTGGCAATGCTGTCTGTCTGTGCTATATCTTTCCCACTTCCTATATTCAATTATCATGCCAAACATATAAAGCCACATTGTTATCTTCCATGGTACGTCTGCTGTGGAAACAATTATTTAAAAAAACACAGATATTAACCAACAGTTTGATTTCATGAAATAAAGCTTAACACTCTAAAAACACTCCCTGAATCTCTAGCTGTTGTATAAAATAGACTTATGTTGTTAACCACTCCCACTCTTGGAGGCTTGGCCAAAAGTGTGCAAAGACTATAAGAGAAGTGATGTCCAGGTGGAGCATGACACAGGTGAGAAATTCAAATTTTCATGTCTCCACCTGCTACTGCCTGAGGATACTACCTCGCTGTACCAGACACAGGAGCATACATCTCTTACTTTACAAGGTAATCCTTGTTGTTGTTGCTCATTTATTCAGGTTCTGAGATGGTCTATTTTTTTTTTTGCTGTCACATGACTGTCAATAGGATAAGTTAGAGAAGTGCTGAATGTGTGACAGCTTCTTTCACTTCTGCGTTCATTTTGATTCCGGTGTGTCACAAGTGTGTTTTCTCTTTTCAGAATATCCTTTAAGTATGCTGGCAGAAATTGAGACGGTGAGTCTGATATTATTTTTATTTTACTTAGTGTGTATGTTTCTTTTCTTATTTTAAGTTCCATTCATGACAAATGTTCATCCAACTAGATGTTTTAGAAATAGTGTGCTCTATAAGATCATTGTGATAACTGTAACTGACATGTGTTGGCTAAGGGTAAAAGGTTATAGCCCCACATTACTGTTACCTGTGCTGTTGAAAGCACAAACACTTGCATAAATTTGCCAGTCAAACTAAATTACACAGTCCCAGTGGTGTTACCTGGCTCATTTTCAAGACAACAAACACCAGCACACAGCTCAGATCAGGTCAAATATACAGTTCACTGCATATTGATGTAATCAGCGTGCATCATTTTTCTATGCTAGGTGGAAAGATTATCATATTATGAGACTGGTCACTGCTGTTTATTAGTATGTAGAAAATGGATGACTCATAGCCACAGCTCATTTAAAATTGATTTATGAGTGCATCCCTGATCTTCAGATCTCAGAACACTGTATGATCCACCACAGCACAAAAAGTGCACCACAATAAAACAACAATGGGTTTTCATGAGATAAAAACAAAAAAAACGGCAGGTGTGCGGTCTGATAATGTAACACCTCTGGCTGTAATACGAGATAAATGCCCCACTTCATCCAAAGTGTTTTCTCCCCGTCAGCATTACACAACAGAAAACCAAGTGTGTATGATTTCTGAAGCCTCTGTCCTGCTCTTTGTCTGTCAGATGGCTTATGTGACTGAGATCAGGCTGAGCAGAGGTCGGGGGGCCTGGAGCGGAGTGGCTCCCTCCTCCTGCCCTGAGGTGGACCTGGAGGTGATCGAGGAGTACCTGCAGGAGCACTCACTGGAGGTCCAGCCTGCACACACACCGTCATCACCTCCGACCACCATGGGGCAACAAACACACACACACTCCCACCATGGCACCAGGATCATAGGTTAGTATTGGGCAGTCAATGATGAAGACAATAATGGGATGATGATGATGATGATGATGATGATTATGTTGGTGCTTGCATATTTCTGCATCTTTTATCTGATTATCTTTTGCCTGTTTGTCGGTAGAGAACAGTTGGTCAGGCCAGCATCCATATGAGTGGCACTGTGGCTCTCACACTCCTAACGAGGAATATGAAGAGCAAGCCCTGCCTTCAGCCTGGCCTAGTCCCCATGACAACCAATGGGTGAGTTCAAGGACCTCAGTCTCTTAGTAAATTAAACCTCTTACATAGCTTAGTCCGACAACACATCACTGTGTGACACTTGACACGTTTTGATTGACTCTAGTCAATCGTTAATGTGAATGGTTACATTTGAGAATTATTAATATGTTTTCTATATGTTTGCTTCAGAACCACATTGCGTATTACGAGGCACCTGGATACATTGACTCCGACTCGCTGTCCAGTAGCTCCCAGTACCAGGAATACCAAGATTCCCCATCACCGTCATCTGACAGGGGATGCAGGAAGGACAGAGACTCCCTGCCTCTTGTCCCACTTTCAGGTACACACACACACACACACACACACACATACGCACATTTCCAAAGATGCACCTGAGCATCAAAACTCTCAACAGTACAACAATTTAATATATCAACACACCTAACAGTGTTAAGCCCTCTGTTAGGTTGCTTTTTCACCCGGACACACACACATGTATGAGTCACAACCACCTCATATTTTTATTTCCTTCATGGCAGGAAAGAGGAAGGAGAGGTTGTTCCAGTTCCTGTTTGAGATGCTCCAGACTCCATCGATGCGAAGCTGCATCTGGTGGGTCCAATCCTCCTCCGGCACGTTCCAGTTCTCCTCCCAAAACAAGGAGCGCCTGGCGCAGCTGTGGGGCCAGCGAAAAGGTAATCGCAAGACCATGACCTACCAGAAGATGGCACGGGCGTTGAGAAACTATAACCGCACCGGCGAGATTCAGAAGGTGAAGCGGAAGCTCACCTACCGGTTCGATGAGAAGACGCTGAGAGGCTTACAAGGAGACTCTAATACAGTGTAGAAAGCATGATAAGGAGTGTACATCAGCAAAGAAGACTAAACACAATGGATATTTTGATGTTTGTCCCATTAATGTCCTATCTGTTGATTTTAATTCCATGTCATGTAGAAAACAAATGAATACTGAGTATTTGAAAAGCCAGACGATAAAAACACTGTAGGTCAGACTGGCATTCAAAATTATGTAAATCTAAAAGGTTATCACATAATATCTACTTTATAAGTAGAATTCATATTGTTCTTATAATTACAGCCGTGGTTTTCTTTTTTTGTGATTCTCTATTGCAGATGTGAGGCAGATACAAGACCATTTTAAAGACTTAATTAGGTTGTGTAAACAAGCTCTGTTTGTGTAAAATAAATCTTTTTTTTAAGATTAAAATTAAAAGTATATATTTTCAGAATACCTGATATTTTTGTCTATGTACCTATCTATCATCTATCTATCTATGAGAACAAAGATGTACTGTGTTGTGCATATCAGCCAAGCAAACGCAGATGTGCTTATAAACTTAAGCAAACACACACATAAATACACCCATAGCCAAACTTCTACAGTATGCAAAGTAAGCATGCACTAAACAAAACAGCCCTGTTAATCAGTAACATCTACAAAGGCCCCTGACACACAGAGTAGCAGCACACACACACACACACACACACACACACACACACACACACACACTGAACACATTAGCGGTGTTACTTTCTTTGAAGTTGAAAAAGTAAAGCAATTTCATTTTCATAGTCAAATGATGGAGCCATATACATACCTGCTGAAAACCGCATCACACAGGGGCAGACCACATCATGTTTAATCCTCATGGGATGTCATTTCTGATTAAGTTAGCCTGTATTGCAGAGCTGAATTTTTTTTTTGTTCCTGCAATTGTTACAAGCTTGTTTTGGTATGACATTTATGAGTAACTGCATTACTGAAGTACTGTACAGTACTTCTAAATTTGGGGTACACACTTGAGTATATCCATTTATTGCTACTTTACACTGTGCTTCTGTGCTACATTTTTGAGGACAATATTGTACCTTTGACTTCACTACTTTAACCCTTGTGTTGTCTTCCCATTAACCACGAACTTGTCCCTTGTGGTCATAACTGAAAATGAAATGTTGTTGTTGTGCTTTTCCAATGTTTTTGTCACTTTTTCTGATTTATTTGCCACTTTTTCCATGCTTCTGGCACTTTTTTAAAAAGCTGGTTTAATAATGGCGTTTAAATTTTTTCTTGGAATTCATGGTCAACAAACCTCATTTGAATCAAATTATACATAGGTTTTTAGTTAAAAAGGCAGAAATTATGAATTAATTCTGCCTAATAGTTAAGATCTGTTGAGTGGATCACAGATGGGTAGATTTCAAAGTTTAGTTACGGATACTGTTTTGAAACCATCAACAAACAAAAAAAATTCAAATGTTATAAGATTAAATTAAAAAAATTTAAAAATTCAATGAAAGTAATAATTAAAATTACCCAAAGAACGTTGTATGGAATAATCCATGTTATTTTTGGGCAATGTGATTGAAAGAAATCCATATTTCTGATATAAAACACTTTGAAAGGGGTCAATTTGACAGGTGTTTCCCCGCCATTCTGCTGATTAGAAATAACATAATCTGTATCAAAATATGACACTCTGATAGAGGACACTGTGACATTTAAACTACATTTTGCTTTACTTTTTACTACTTTTTAGTAGTTCTACATTATAGTAATACTACTTTTACAAAGTAAAATATCAAGCTGGTAATTTCAAATACATTTGTTGTGTGAAAAATGGGATGTGGCTCATTCCGAAATCCTCTCCTCTTAGGCCACCAAGACACATTTAACAGAATAAGAAAGAATTTTCACTCACTGATGAAATATAGATGGCATCTCCATGGAGTGCATGTCTTTAGTAGTTGTTGTTGTTGTTGTTGTTGTTGTTGTTGTGTGTGCACGCAGAAGCGCATGCATGTTTGCATATAAAAATCGTCTTTTCAATTCAATTCGGGTCATTTGAAGCCAAGAGCCGAGCCAGAAAGGAATAGACTATCTGAACAACAACCACAGGACACATATTCCTGTGGTTGTTGTTCAGATAGTCTATTCCTTTCTGGCTGACTTAACCTCCCTGTGGAATTTGTTCCATCTGCCCAGAGTCTTCAAGAAAACCTGCTCCATCAAACTTTCCAGCTTCTCTGTCTTCCCTGGTTTCCATCTTCAGTGATGGCAGAATGGATTTGGTTTGACCTACACAGTACTAGAGGTGCTGATTGCTGTGGCCTGTTGCCTTGGCAATGTGCTGGTGGTGTGTGCGGTGTGTACTGGTATCGGGGATTCCCTCTGGGAACCCACCTTCTGCTTCCTCGTTTCCCTGGCATTCTAGCTGGTGTGGCGGCTGTGCCCCTGGCTGTACTGTTAGATGGCCGGGGGAGTGTGACCCCTGACCTGTGCCTACTCCTCAGCTGGGTCGTGCTCGTGCTGACACAGGCCTCTGTGCTGTCACTGCTTGCTATTGCCCTGGACCGATACTCTCGGTTACACACACAGCTTAGGTGAGGAACACACAGACACACCGGTTTCCAAGTAGAAAACCTTGCAAGATAACTTGCTTATTTGTTGATTTGTAGAAATAATCCTGTCTTTTATTAGTTCTTTCCGTTTCATCCCTCATGTTCAGATACAAAGCCCTGGCCACACAGAGGCATACATGGCCATGTCTGTGTGCAGGACACTCTTTAGTCTACTCGGTTCACCCCTCTATTTGACTGGCACAACTACTCCTCTCTTGCATCTGATTCCACCAATACATCCTCCTCCTCTTCTGTCATAGCTCCGCCCTGCACCTTCCTCTCAGTTACTATCGCCCTCCCCTTCATGGTTTACTTCAACTTTCTGGGATGTGTCATGGCGCCCCTGCTGGTCATGAACCTCCTCTTCACTCAAATCTTCTGGGGCTTGCAGGGCGGTCTAAAAGAGATGTGTCCCCAAGCCCAGGCTTCTCGGCTCGGGAAAGAGGCTGGCTTGCTTCCTGGCTCTGGTTCTCTTTTTGTTGGCCGGCTGCTGGATTCCTCTGCACCTGATGAACTGTCTATTGCTGTTTCAGGGTCCTCAAGCTGTCACATGGGGGACTCTTTATATAGGCAGTTAATCTTTCTAGTGATTACAGAGTCCAAAGTTGGTCATTTCTTTATTTTCATGTTGAGACATTTGTTCAAAAAGTTCCCCCAGAGGCTTTAAATGTCACGTAGTTACAGATATGACCACTTACCAGCAGTAACAGTGAAGTCTGACAGTCAAGAATCAACTTTTTCAGGTATTCTCCTGTCTTATGCCAACTCAGCAGTCAATCCTGTGGTCTACGCATGTCGCATCCCAAAGATCCAACAGGCCTACAGCCAAATATGGAGGCGCTTCGTCGTGAGGCAGAACTGTTGCCATGGGGACAAGCAAGTTTGCCGATCAACAACAGGCAACTGAGCCAATCACACAGAGACTGGTGGATCAGGAGGGAAGACCCCGACAAAGGCCCACAGTCATTTTAGGTCCAGTATGTTTGAGGTTTGAGTTCATGGGACTTTGTCAGGAGGTTTTAACCTACACAAGAACATCTGACAATTACTGCATCCAACAATCATTTAAGCCTTTCTGACACATAAGCAACTTAGGAACTATAGGCAGCCATAGAGTGAATTTGTGTGTAGGGTTTGGTTTGAATGAAACCTTGCATTTGGTCACCTACCCCTCATCCACAAACTTTAAGTCAAAGCTTTCTCCTGAGTTTCCATTAGAGGGTGCTGTAGACTAACAAACTCACTAGCTGACGTACACAAACCATGAAGCCATCTAAGTTGCATTAGTTGGCAGATAAACAATACCAAGATCTCATTCACTGATTTTAGGACAACTGATTTGAGGCAATAGGACTTTATTATGATGTACATTTTTTTGTAATTTGACAACTTCAATTAATTTATCGCCAACCTTTTGCTGCACACATGTACTTGCTCTTTTTGATAATATTACGAGAGTGTGTTGAGCATTCGTGAGTGTTCAGTGAGCTCCTCAGGGAAGGCAATAGACTGTATAGTTATCACCTGGGCAGGGTGCAATCCCACCCACCAAACTATACAACCTACTACCTCACCCTGACAGAGCCCAAATCCAACACGCAACACGTTCACGTCCTGCTAGGGAAGATGAAACCTAATTTACCTGCTCTATTCAAACAATGGTTAACACAGAACATTACGTTGATTGCTGCAATCGGACATTTTAATTGGACAACATGATTTTCCGTCTGGAAATGACGTTTGGCGAGTGGCTGACTCAGCTGTCTCCTTGGGAAAGACAGTAGATTGTATAGTTATCTCAAAAAGAGGTTACACAACCCCACAACTATTCAATCTACTACCTCAGCCCCAAGGACAGCATCCACGTTGGTTCTGCTTCAAAGATCCACGAAGGTAACTGTCCTGCAATGGTACAAAGAAAAAGAGACAGAGAGGGTTATCTTGATTTACTATTGTTTCCATAAAATACATGCAAGATAAAACTGCCTTTTTGAAGTGTATATGTATGTTACATTTTCAACTGATGCGTTCAAATTCCGTCCCAGCACAAAGGAGTGTATTTGCATCTTTAGATTTATCTCTGTGTCTGAATCTTTGTTTTTGTTAGTGGAGTTGATTCAAAAATGATGACTAATTGCTAAAAACTGCTTCATGACCAATCTTCAACAGCCAAGATTTGGTGAAACGTCTATTACTTCTTAAAAAAATAACATTTTACATATTGGCACATCCTCACCGATCAACCCAGCTTCTTTTTCTTTTTCTTTTTTTGATGCAGAGCCGAATGTCTTTAGGAAATCCGTTCCATTAAAATGAATCAAAGACAAATAATTTAACGGTAAGCAGACATCGGAAAGTGCGAGCACTAATGTGTGAAAGCCTAACAAACAACTCACTGGCTTCCTGAGATTCTGGCATGTGATCGACAAGAGAGAGAAAAAAAAAAAAAAAAAAGCTGCTCGACTCTGTGCCAGGAATTCGTTTCCGTTTTTGCCAAAAACTGAGCTCATTCCAGTGGGCTATCCCTGTGTAGGCTGGCGACGGAGGTACACACACAGATGCCTGCAAGTATGGCTTCCACCAGCTGCCTCTGATTGAATACAAGGCTGGGATTCTGCCCCCCCCCCCCCAAAACACAACAAGGAAACACAAAATGGCGTTGTGCACATCGGCCATTTTAGGTCTGCTTCAAAACATTATAAGTTCTACCTTTTGGGGGGCTTTGCGAGCCTGCTTTCTCATGATGAAGAAAGAGCAGCTGACCTATCGACGGTGATGGAGAATGAATCTTGTGCCACGCACTGAGACGAAGCCAACAACCGATGACACGTTTACAGTCACAAGAACAAAGTAAGATTGCAACCCAAATTCATCAGACAGCTGGAAAGTTCACAGAGAAAAGGCATCAGATGCGGAATGTGACTGGTACCATTAACAGTTAAGCTTTGATTCGATCAGAAAATTGGCACTGAACCAGCAGATCGTATTTTTGAATTCGTAAACTTGTATTAATCTCACTAAGAAAGATTTGTCTCATCATTAGGCAGCTGACTGCTAAACTCTTATGAGATTAAGGTTGGGATGGGCCAGCAGGTTATCATGGCAGCGACTGAAGGGTTAATGAGTGCCAGACTAAATGCCAGACCTGGGCCTTAGATAGACAGAGAAGGGGTTAGGAGGTACACTGCTTGCATAAATTAGCATACAGCCACAACCCCTGAGACTTTGTCCAGACCAGCCCATAGTTAGCATGCAGTAGACCCTGCCAGTCTGATTACAGAACACCAGACAGACAGAAGGGGGTGTGGGGGGGGGCGGGTGTTGGCACGATGCCCAACTCTGCCACAGTGCCAGTGACAGATCTACTCTCTGTTTGGTCGCCAAGAAACGTCTCCTGACTGAAGCTGTATTTGGAAGACAGACTATTAGTTTTATGACACAGTGTACTGGGGGGAAATGGGTCAAATTAATGAAGTTTAACAGTAGAGTAAAACGATTTTACCATTTAGTGCTAGGGGGAATTCTGTTGTTCTGGGTTTATAGCAAAATTGCCATTAAATTCCCTGAACAACTCCCGACTGTTTGGGAAGCACTGAGGCCCCACTCAGTCAGTCATGTGAGCTCTGTTGGGCGCTGTTGTCTGTGATCGTGGACTTTGTCAATAGCACATAAAAGGGGCACACATGGCTCGGCTGGGGCAAATCATTTTCTCTGTCAACAGCTCTAAAATAAATGAGCCTCCAGCCAGTAGGGCAGCTGAGAGGATTTTGAAGGAAAGATGAGGAAAGGAAGAAATGTGGCCTATGGAGTTAATCTCATCTGCCTATCAGACAATCTGTCTGTGCATCTGCCACGGCGGAATTATGGCCAATTGATAGTACATTTATATTAGAAGTATTCTGTGTGAGCCAAGAAACACAGAGCTTGTCCTCTCTTTCCCTCTGACAATACTGCACTGCTGTGACCAACCAGGATGTGTTTTTCTGGAGACAATTTCCTGCATAAGTATGTTAATCTTTCTTTGGGTGACAGTTACACGTGTTTCTTTCCATTCCATTTTTAAATCGATTCATTTTTATGATACCAACACAACTATAAAATAGTTGTGCCTTTAAAGAAAATTAAAAAATGAACACCTTCAAAAGACTAGAAGTTACAATCAACTTAGTTAAAAGAAGTTAAAAGAACAAAATCTAAATTGCTGCTAAACCGAATTACCAGTGTTTATTTACATCTTTTACAAACGTCTAACATCAACCTACTGTGTGCTATTAAAGCACACAGAAAACCACCACTACCCCGCTATCTTTAACAAATCCATACCCAATGGGAAAATTAAGCTGAAAATGATCATGGAAACAATAGGCCGTTTTGTCGGATTCATTCCTCACCCAATACAATCGACGTAAACACACAAATTAATCAGCAAATCCCCGAACACACGCATCACACTCAGTTGCCAACTAAACTCGAAATTGGAGCAGATTTCCGCAGGAAGCCGAGGCAGGGAAATACCTATTGGTTAGCTTGGTCCCTTGGTCCGCGAGACGGGATGAATGCTTGGCAGACACAACGGAGGACGTGCCACACGATTGGTACAGGTTCTTGTTTCTCTCTCTCTCTGAGCTTTGTGCCAAGAATGGGCAGTGTCTCTGTGCCAGGCAGAATTTCAATGAGGGAGGAAGGAGGTGGAGATGGTGGGCAAAGAGAAGGAGGAGCGGCGGAGAAGCTGGAGTTGACACAGAAAGTATGCCATACAACAAATAGCAGGTTGAAGAATTTCCATCGGTAAAAAGATGCAAACGGATGTCTTGTCTTACGTGTGTCCCGTCTCACTCTGGAGAAAAATTGTGTCCAGGCATCTGGCAGATATAAGAGGGCTGATCCTCAATAGAGCGCCATGGTGATTTTATCATACCTGCTTTCTCATCCTCCCCACTCCCTAAGGATTGCCTGATTCCTACATAAAAGGACGAAGGACGAGAGTACTGAGCCTCTTCCGTGCCCACTTGGCATTGTGCCCGCACTGATGTTCTGTATACCCTCATTAGCCGAGAGCAACACAAGGCTCATGCTCACGAGTATTCATGTATACAGAAATACACCGCGATATACATGTAAACACAGCACATTTACTTGACCTGTGCACATGAAAGAAGGTCATCCTATGTGATCCTGATTTTACTAAATGTTAATGAAATGAAAATGCTTCTAGTCCTTTGCCATCAACTTTGGTTTTCCAAGATGGAGGTCTGCGCACACAAATGTCAGGCTTACAGGCATAAGAACTAGGTAAACATGCCAGGCAATGTGTTTGATGAAAAGATAGCCTAACCCAGATAAGGCGGGAGTATAAGGGAGCCATTGTGTTGACTATCACAGTGTCTACCAATCATTTTAACCAGATACACACACATAAGTAAAGCTAGGTTGAATAATGATATGATATAATAATGTGAAGAAAAGGCGGCAGGCACACACTCATTACACTGTAAATCTCCAATTTTAAGATCTATACTTCTCACGTTAGTCTGTCACAACAGTAGAACAACAGAATGTTTTTTTTCATATTCATATGAGTCGGTTTCTTCAAGAGAATGAGAGTTATTAGGGGATACATTTCTGAGTCGCTGGTGTATTGGCTAAAGTATACCCTGCAATTACCCAGATGGCCAGATGTGTTTTTAAAACCTCAGAATGAAGAAAATGCAGATCAAAGGTTCTTTTCCTCTCCTTCATTTACTATCTCTGTCCCCTCTGCTCTTTTCCACTTGTCTATGCTTTTGCTAATGTGCTGATAAGATGTGTGGTTACCATGGTTTCAAATGTTTCTGATGGCTCAGATGCCTGGCCTGGCTGGCATGTTGCTACACGCCCACGTTAGAGCATTCACTAATGCCACACAGAACAGGCCATACACACGCGCATGCATACATACATACAGGGTGTGCTAGCATATTTGTGTGCATGTATACAAAGAGTACGAGTGCAAGAGTGCAAAGTGGTGTATGTCAGGACGAAACAGCTGCAGCTTCCTGCATGAGAAGAGAAACTTCCTGTTGCCTTGCTGCAAACTGCAACTAGTCAGCCAAGATATCAGCCAATTAGCTATGTTGAGGCTGAATGCAGGAAGTGAGCCTGACGGCCTCTAATAGAAAAACTCAGAAACACTATGAGGCAACACGATAAGTTCATCTGAGGATAAGAGAGGGGCGGGGAAAGAGCTCTCCCACTCCTACCTCTCTTTCTGTCTCTGTAACCCTTGTTCTCTATCTTTTTCTACAGCTTCTTCTTTCTTAACATGTTCCTCTCACTGTCACTCGATATACATGTAGACAGACTCTTTTGGTTCTTTTTTAATTCGCTGCTGAATGTAAAAAGCTGGTTGATTTTAAATGACAGAGGCTGATGCAGGGGAATTAGGAGTGGTATATTCACAAATTGTGAGGGGCATGTTGAAAGGGTCTGCCCATATTCTCTGTTTCCTAAACACGTGGCACTGAGACGCCATCTTAACATCAAAACGTATTTAGATCAAGATACAGTACTAACAATAAGCAGTCCAGTTAAAGTCCTAATTGTACATTCAATATGCAGATATTTTAGATTCAATCTGTATTCAATTTTGTGTCTAGAAGTAGGTTAAAAGATCAAATTGTTGCTTGATTCATTTACATATCCTGTATTATCTAATTCAGAGAGCGCAGCGTTGATCGGATGCGTTTGTTTCATGGCATATTGGCCTCTGACATGAGACTGTAATCAAAATACGGAGTGTAAAATGAATAATGTGCTGAGTAAGATATACATCAATGAGACAAATGCTACTGTTTAAGTTTTCTGTTTTTTCAACAGACAGGTCACACTGAGAGAACTAATGAAGAACCGACATTAAACATTTCTTGACAGTGTTGTCTGTTTGTTTGACCTAACTCAGTTTCATTTCTGCCTCAGTCGCGTCTGAAGTGCAAAGTATCATATGCAGTAGTCTATGAGGCAGTGTGACAAGGCAAACATGGCAGTTGCCACCTTTAAACTGTCACACCTCTAAATCGAAGAAAGATAATCCTTCGCACAAACAGCATGTTCCTGCGAAGCAGCTGCCACATATCTATGTTTTAACAGTGGCAGAAAGTGCAAACAGCGTGTGAAGGAAAACAAAGTCAATATTGTCCTCATATTAGGTATCATAACAGATCTGGATGATAAGAGACATGCCAAGTGTCTCACTTGGCCTTTGAAACAAGCTACATTGACCTGAACACAACAACAGCTCAGTCGACCCTCTGAGGTCAAAAAGTAACCAAGAAGGCCTGTCCTTACTCTTTCTGGTCCACAAAGAGACACCTGTTCAATACGGAAAGCCACAGCCACACTGTTTACCAGCCTGTCAGAGCCTGCTGTCCTAGAGCAGAGGGGAGAGGAAGTGGGGACAAGGACAGAGATAATGGAAGCAGGAGAAAGAAGATGGTCAGCAGGGAGTCGAGGAGTCCCTCCGAGCACTAGAAAAGTTTCTCCTGTTATGTCCATTGAGTGAAAATGGCGGCCAGCGGAGTGCAGCGTGGCAACTGACGACGAAAAGACATTTACAGGAAAAATAGCATGATGAAGGACAGAAAAAAGGGCAAGAGGAACTGGAGGAGAAAGATTATAGGGCTGTGAAAAAGACGGGAAGAGGTGTCGCAGGATAAAAAAGAAAAATACCTGGAGCCTGTACGTGAGCGGCGGGCTGGGCCGGAGGACTGGAGGAGAAGAGGGCCGTGATGGCGGGAAGAAGGGAAAAGAGAGGAGTAGAGCACACCCTCTGAGAGCTACACCTCCTTCCCACAATCCCCTCCTACTGGCATGAGTGCGTCTGTCCGTACACTGGGTGACAGAGGGACGTCTGCTCTCACACAGCCCTATAACACATACACAGAAAATGCACACCAGCCACAGTATCAAACGCAATGAACAGAACACAAAAAGACTCATAATAGACTCACGTTACTTGCAGTTGCGTATGACCAAAGCAGTGACAAACACAGACGGAGGACACTTCAAAACACAAACATACACATAATCAATTCGCCAGCCTTTGGTTCGCCCTCTGCTCTGCCCTGTGCTGTGTTTGCCTTAGTCCGCCTGCCCACTTTGGCACCGCTGCCAAGAGGGAAGGGGAGAAAAGGGAGGGCAGGAGGGGAGGTGTAGAGACAGAAAGAGGAAGGGAGGGACATGCTGTAGTCAGAGAGAGAGAGAGAGAGAGAGAGAGAGAGAGAGAGAGAGAGAGAGAGAGAGAGAGAGAGACAGAAGGAACAGAAAGAGGAGGAGTCAGAGAAAAAGAGTTAAGAAAGAGAGCGAGTCACAGACAAAAAAAAAAGAAAAAGAAGAAACTGTCGTGAGCAGACGCGGTGACACAAAACAGCGGGACAGCAGCTGGAGCACTCTGAGGATTTTTACGTAATTCATCTACCATCCAAAACACACCTCTCACCTTGTGCTGTACTTATTCTATTCTGCAGCAACAGACAGATGGCGAGTGAGCAAGCACTTCTATATTGTTTAATATCGCTATATTTTGGAATCAGCTGATCAAAAAGTTCTCTTGCTTCAAAGAGGCGACTCTTTATTCTGTCTGCTTTTCTCCACGTCTCCCTCCATCCTTTTGCAAATTTGTCCTCTCCCTCCATCGGGGATAATATCTTCCCTCCTCGGTGGGAGGGGTTTGAGGGAGTTTAGCTAAATGAATCAGTGAGCGTGGAGGGTGGATATTTCAGAGAATGTCACTTTTTTTCTCTCGCTAGCCGTTGGCATCTTTCCCAGGTCTCCCTCTGCTTTCTCACACCAGCAAGAGAGTTGAACACCAATGCAGATCTTGGATCAGCGAGCTGTCGCCTCTAGATGACCCCAATCATTAGGAGAGAAAACATAAATCCATCTGCTCATAAATGGCCGACCTTCTCTATAACCTGCTTGCGAACCAATCGCTAACGTTTGAGTGGGTATCCCAAGCCGAGCCAACCAATCAGAGCTCACTTCTGAGCTGATGTCATTTTCAAAATGCAGACAGTACTTCTAAAAAAAAAAAAAAAAAAAAAAAGGAATACTTTTTAAATTCGAAATGTTTTCTTCTTTTAAAACTTAAATCAACTTGAAGACATACAAAACAATTTTGTTGTCTTTGGTACTTTAAACAGTTAATTAGTAATCCTTGTTGCAGCTGCTGTAATACCTGAGTTATTGAGTCCTCAAACTGACCAAACACACACAAACACACACACACACACACACACACACACACACACATTATTGGAGGGTTCTCCCAGTCCTTAAAAACTCACCGCGGAGACAAAACAGACCACAATAGCCTAGCTTCTCTGCTTAAATTCCACATGAGTATCTTCTCGAAGATAGGACAATGGACTACACCCCCCCCCCACACACACACACACACACACACACACATATACTGTACACAGACTGTACACAGGCGCGCACACACACATGTGGTGCAAACAATCCAACAATTCGGTTCTTCCATGGAGGCTCAGATTCAGCCAGCAGGTTGGACAGCCCCTCAACCTGACGTCACATCTCCTTTGTTGTTTATGCATTTATTTCTCTCCTCAGCTGAACTCTCTGAACTCAAAGTCCCCCACCCCCCACCCCCCTTCCTCCCCTCATGTCCTCCAGCCCTACACTTACACCCTGCCAATGAAGGCGGGCAAATACAGTATGGCTTTAACGAGGAATGAGAAGAAAACAGACAGACAGACTGACAGACAGACAGAGAGACAGAGAGACAGAGAGGAGAGACAGGGAGGAAAGAAAGGAGCTCTCTCACATTTTCTTTTCCTCCTTTTCTTCTTCGATCGCTCCCTGTGTCTCTCTTCCTGCTTGGCTTGTAAAAGTTTCAGCTGCATGGCGGGCGGCCTCTTTTGGCAACAGTCCAACTCTTGACTCTCCTGTCCCCTTGCGAGAGAGAGAAGGCAGGGAGGACAAATATAGTCACAGCTTGACTGTACTGTACAGTTGCAGATAAAGAATGCACAGTGTAGATCTAATGTAGAGTAGATCTCGTGTAAAACACAAGCTAGCCATGGCTCGAGACATCAAGCAGAGTTTCAAACGGCTGTGCCACAGTTGTGATGTTAGTCTGCCTTTAACTGAGTTTGACAGCTGAGTCTGATAACAGTGCATTGTGGTGCTCACACCCAGTTCACACAGGGACACTTTGTTATCTCTCCTGGTATTAATAACGCGAGCTGCTCAGTTGCTTGGGTGTATAGACAGATTTGCACATGTACACAAGAACATTAGAAACACCAAATATTTACTTTACTTTAAAAGATAAAGCTAAGTGGGCCCTCTGTTGCATTGCAAGTACAGGCAGGCATGAACATTGTTACTGATTTACTCCCCTTAACTTGGTGCAGAGGGGTTTAAATTACTGTAATGTTGAGGTAGTTTATCAATAAAAGTGGCCTAATCATTTAATAATTATTTTCTCTAAGCTTAAATTTAGTTATAATGCTCTCGTAGTTTAGCTAAATACAGGATTAAGCCATTCATTGTTTTGATAAATAAATAATGAAAAAGGTTTATTAAACGGTTTCTTACTCTTCCACGAAGTGCCCTCAAAAATAATGATCATCCTGTTTCCACAGCTCTTCCAAACTTTTCCAAACAACATTCCGCCATAATTGTTATATTCAATCAGCTAATATGCCCAGATTTTATTTGTAAAGGTATGCATATTTATAATATTTAACAATTACAATACAGCCATATCAGTACATAAGCATTAAGTTATTGATTAACTGAATAAAAAAGAGCGACAATTTCTGATGTTATTAACAAATAAAGATTAGCACAAATGCTGTTGTCTGGCCTGCAGTGACGATTTGTTTCTGTTTTTGTTTTGAAGAAGAAATAAGAAGATATTTTAATTTAAAATGTGCTCTTTTCGTATATCCTAAAGTGTGAAGTCACCATGTGAGAGGCCCAATAGTATTGGTTTTCTACTGTGACTCAAGACAAGAATTATCCTGGACATTTTTGCTAATAAATGGTCATACGAACACTTTCTTAGAAAGTACTAGCTAAAAGCTTCAAGCTGTTTGCTAAAAGCTACTAGCTTGCACGTTTTGAAGAATTGAACCAGATGTTTACCGTATTTGGGTAAAAAGTTGGGACTTTTGATCATGTGAAACTTTACCTAAACAAAACAAATCAAATAAACTTTTGACAATTCCTACATTAAAGCTGAACTGCGGCTCACCTGGCTCACACGCTTTGCTAGCTGCTGGAGGGACCAAACCAGGCTCTATACTAACTAAGTGTGGGGTCATGTGATCTACGTGCGCAATATATTTATATCGCGTAAGTTTACTCTGTAGCTATTCAAAAGGTAGATTGGGGGAGTTTTTGCCTTGATCGGATTGGCTCACGAATTAAAAAAACAGTAGTCAATGGTAAGTAGGTGTGAGACCGTAGCACTTAAGTGTTGTCTCATTTAAAGGCTTAGCATACATCAAATTGAGGAAAATACATTTGTCTGCTGTGAGGTGCTATGAATTAGTTTTCTTGGCTTGGTACATAAGTGCAACACCTTGCTGACTAACAGGTCAGTGGTAGTCAGATTAAAGGCTAAAAGTAAATAGTTTAACAATATAACAGAACATCTGCTCTTGAAAAAAAATATTTAAAAAATAAGATAAAAACCATTCTAGATTATTCTACTGTGGTTCCAATGGTAAAACCATCTTGAGCAAGTATCACTCTGAAAGGATGAGGCGCCCCATCTAGTGGCAAACCTGTGTCAGCGCGTGTATGGCAGTATTTGCCATACTCTCATAGACTGTATGTTAATTCCATTGTATTTCATTTATTGTATTTTTGGTGGAAAAGTAAAAAGAAAAAGAACAAGAAACATACATCTTAGTAAGTTATCAGGAAGTACTAGCCTACATAGTAAGGTTTTCTCCTGCACCGTAAACGATGAGCTGTGTGTGTGTGTGTGTGTGTGTGTGTGTGTGTGTGTGTGTGTG
>NC_048413.1:13711372-13751584 GCF_013103735.1 Etheostoma cragini
TGTGTGTGTGTGTATGTGTGTGTGTGTGTGTGTGTGTGTGTGTTTGTGTGTGTTCTGCACAAGCATGAACCAATTGCATTAGATCAATGTTATCAAAGTGTCAAATAATAATATAAGATTATAAATAAATGGTCAGGCAAAGGTGACAACAACAACACAGAAGTGAAGTGGGAAAGAAAAAGAATGAAAAATGGCGGGTGGAGTGAATAACCATTACATTTCTTGTTCTTTCTTTCCAGTATGAAGAGAAGCGTAACCACTCTAGAGACTGAAATTAATAATCCTAAAAGAGTCTGCCCTCCGGCTTCTGAGTGAGACAGAGGTGGAAAGTACTGAAGGTAGATGAGGGAGATAGATTGAGGCTTACTGTCCATGTACTTTCTGAATTTCAACAGCACAACAACAAAAAGAGGGAGTTTACCTAATTAAAATGCATGCCAATGCCAAGGTGCATTTTTGCCATTATTTCTGACAGGTTTTAAATTTTAAAATTCTTTTTTCTCTCTCCTTTACCCATTTTAGAAGCCCGAAAAAGAAAACTAGCTACCTCTAAATACCTGATCTCCATTAATGCTGCAGACTTCAAGGGAAAACATCTTTGTATAGACAGGTTGAGATATAGACATGTTTGCACATGTCAAAAGGAAACCAGAGTAATCCAATTGATGCTAGGCAATCTGTCATCTACTGTACATTTCCCTCGGTCCATCATCACCAGTCCATACTTATGAGTAGGTCAAAGTCAACATTATCAGTGTAATTATCTTGATCAGTTTTGTTTGTTCCAATATGTGGATAGGTTTTTATATTAAAGTTTTGGCTAGGTCATTCATCTTAGTCCAACTAAAAGATAAAATGGCACTTTGTGCTAAACTTGTTTCATAGACTTGAAGGAACACAATCAAAACCCTTACAAAAGAGCTTCCTGATGACTGTCATACACTTTCTGTTCTTTTTTAATCAGTACCATGTCAACTACGGCCTATAATATGAATAAGTCATGAGTATGGTAATACTGCCCTCCAGTGGCATTATAGGAACAACATCAGTCCCACAGGATGTCATGTCGATGACAAGGGCTTTTTTGGAAGGTGTAGACAGGGCAAACAAGCCTTTAAATGTTAGGGTGATAATGTTGAGAGTTTTGCATCAAAGCGTCCTGACCAATACTGATGTGACTCCAACTGTTGAAAATATGTTTAACTCCTGCAGAATCTCTGCTTAGATGTCAGCCTTTAATCTGTAAACGGGAGCTTATTGTCAGCAGTTGAGGGGGCATGTTGAGAACAAGTGGGTTTTTAGTCTCTTTGTCAGTCTCGTGACATTTCGCTCGGAGGCCATTGCATCTCCTTTTACAATAGAATCACTGTTGCGTGTCAGCTGCATAAGCAGGAATCTTTCCTCTTATTACCCTCACCTTGTCAGTATTGGAGAGTAATACTGAAGGTGATGCAAATTATTAACCAGGGTGACCCCAGCCTATTGGAGCCTATATTATATCCAAAGCAAATTTAGGTTAACGGGACAGAGTAATTGATACAGTGTAACACTGGAGCTCTTGGGCACAATTGATTAAGCAGCTGGTTTCCACAACCTTTATTTGGTATTGAATGTAGTTCACATTTGGTTGTAAGGGTTTAAATCGCATTGTTGAATGGTTCTTAATCTTATTTTGTCTTATGGCCCTTTAAAACAAATTATACATACATAAATTTGGCTACAAATAAAGTAGCCAAATAATAACATCCAATATCATTAACACTCTGAAAGGAGCATTTAAGTAGACCTACTTTTGATAGCCTACCTACACTTTCTGATAATAGGCAACTTCTGTAGGCCTACTATTACCAAGGCTAAGTAACATTTTCAATGTTTAACTTTAACTTCTAATAAAGTATTTTTAGAGTAAAGGATCTGAACAGCCTAAATACCATATACTTCTTCCTCCATTTTCTGAGAGACTATCAGTGCATAGTGGGCCCTATAAAGTAAAAGTTGGATATCCTGAGTAGCAGAACTTGCCATAAAGTCTAGACACATCCAGCCTATGTTTTGTAAAAGAGAACAATAAATTCAATACTACCACCTTTCCATTTCTCCCTTTCTCTAGCTAGTCCACTCTGCTGTTATGGGAGGAGTCTGCGTTGAGACCCACAAAACTTTTGCGTGTGCGCGTGTTTCGACGCCACGCCTCTGTGCGTTTTCCTCCGATTTTATTTCAAACTCATACTTGGCATTCCGCCTTTTGCTGTCAAACACGATTGTTTTTTACCGAGGATATACTTGCGATACATAAAGAAAACAGTTTAGAAACAAAAGTATACGGGGAGGAGTGTGTGCCTGTAACAACACGGCAGGGAAGCCATTGTAAGGTGAGTGCGCTCTCAGATAGTTCTTTGTTGTGTGCTGCAACTTTAATGCTGCGGCAGCTGCTCCGCTTCGTGTGTGCTTGAAGTTTTGGGATATTTGACATTTTTTGCATTTCCCGCTGCCGCTTTGCTGAATCAGATCCTCTTGTGTTTTTGCAAGGAGTTCCTCTTTTATTTTCCCAGCTTCCCTTTGCTATAATAGCAGTGACTTTGTAGGCGTCTCTCGGACTTACTTTGGAGTTTGTTTAGGTATTATTAGCTCGCAAGCTAACAAACTAGCATGCCAGCTCGAGTGTGTCATCAGTGGATTGTGTGTGAAATATCCACTGAAATGTAGAAAATAACACTTCCTCTTACACAAAGTTTTTGCACGGTGTTTCAACATCTGCTAGGCCCAGTTACATGTACGGTTTTTACACTTTGGATCAAAGGCAGATTTTGCCAACTCACAGTTGGCTAAACGGCTTCCAGCCGTTGAGTGAGATTTCGGTTTTTCCCTAACGCTACATGCTAACGTTAGCTGATAGGATTCATTTCTTGCTATTGTGAAAGTGTCACCAACATGTGAGACTGGTCTTACAGGTTCAACAGTAGTCAGAGGAGGAAAACCACCTTTTGTAAGTCTCCAGCAGAATTATCTTGACTGAATTCAGCTGCATAAGCGATTAGCTAAAGTCTAATAGATTTGCTGTCTAAACCCTAAAGTACTGTTGAAGCTAGTAACGTTAGGTAGCTAAGTAGCGTTAGTAGTAGTCAGCTGAGGTGGCCATGTAAATCTGAAAGTACTGTGATGAGAGCTCTAGCTTGGTGAATCAGAGTCTGCTTTAATGGTAAAGTAAGCGTGAACACATACGGGGATTTTGACTCAAAGTAACGTTACTTCACGTTACACAGAAATAGACATACGGCTAAAAACAAGGACAACAAAGCTGATCAAGGTATCGATAACATTTGACTACAGTGCGCAGATATAAATTTAGCAAAAAAGTGGACATACATGCATACACAAAAGTAGCTACATACACCTTTTATAAACAAACAGCTCTGAGTAAGCAATATGAAGACATCATAATGTTACTGTTCCAAATGGAGCACAAGGCAGCCCCTAATGTTCATGTGTTTTGTCGGTGTTTGCTGAGCTCATAGCTTTATTTAGCTCGATGGTCTACTGGATCCCCACTGCACTAGACATCTGACCTTTTTGGCCACTGCGAGCTATATTGAAACTAGCAGGGCCGCATATGCATTCAGTGCATAATGCCCTAACTTTGCATCAACATTACCCTGGTTTATGACAAGCTCCGGCTGTGATGCTTCAGTTGTATGATTTCCCAAATCTTAGCCCTGTCTTGATATATAAACACGCACACTTTATTAGGTACATCTAACATCAATACAATAAATATGCCACACATTCTGCATTTATGAATAGGATAATGTTGAACATTGTTTTTACAACAATTTAGGTTGTATCTATCGTTGCACTAACACATTCATATTCGATTCTTATTCTTTTATTCCTATATAGCAGCTATTCCCAACTTTTTTAGCTTCTGAAGCCTTAGAATTGAACTAGGTTATGGCCTTTAGTGTGGACGTAGGCTTTGAGTAGTTAAGTGGAATGTTTCCATCTCATTGTTTAATTTGAAGGCCTTTTATAGGCTTGAATATGTGAAAGTATACCTGGATTTCACAAGGAAAATCCAGGTATACTTCCTTATGTGTACGGCCAATTATACCCCTGAAAGGTCTAACTTAAACTTAAATAAAACCCTGTATAAGCAATTCTAATATCATTCAGAAAAGTAATCAGGTATCCTGCTGGTAATACAATAATCAGTATGTTTTTCTTTGAGCTGTTAAAAAGGCTCAAGCACCTCAAACAGAAAAATACGGTTTAATCAGATCCGACTTCTCACAGAGGAAACTTTCAGGCTCTTTCTTAACCATCTCAACAGGGCCTGTCTGATCGTCATGATCGTTACTGGGAAGGCCCTGGCAGTGCCGAGTGTATCCAATAAGCCCACTACAGCAGGGGAAGCTCTTGCTACCACACTGATCCTCTGTGGTTATCCGTGGCAGGGACCATGTTAGCCACACTCTGGAAAACATTACACACCAGGCAGCATTCATGTTGCATATGTGTGTCTGTGTTTGGAGCATCCTCAACAATAACAAGAATGTGTAATTTCCTCATGTGGCCTAAACTTGCAGGCTTCAGGGAAGTTGATATGGCCCAAGAAATTAGTTTCTCTATGGCGGTTGGCTAAAGGAAAATTACCATCTGGTCTTGCCACCACAACTTGTGTAACCATAATAAGATTGACCAACTAGTAGTGTCTTCATTGACCTTGGCCAGTGTCTTTTGTAAATTTACAAGCTCTTAATGTTTAGCCATTTTACTTGTCGGGTCTTTAACCCTGAATGCCAGAGCTATTAATACACCCTGTGCCAATGGAGGCTGTAAACAACTTCAGGTGAATCTGATCTCGCTCCTGGTGAAGTGTGGAGACATTTGAAGTACAAGAAATCTGTCTCCTTTCTTAGCGGCTGCAAGTTAATCCGGGTCCTGTCCAGCCATCACAAAGGGTTTGATTAGCAAACCAAAGTGTGGGACCACACTTTGGTTTTTCATGGCCTGCCTGTCATTGGGCCCCATTCATAAAACTCACAGGTTTGATTTAGATCTTTGTGAGCATGTACAAATTATAACTTCAGTGGGATTCAGTGGCTCATGAAAAGTTTGGTCAGCCCGACTAAAATTGCTATTAGTCCCTCTTCAACATAATGCCCTTGAAATAAAAAATTAAAAAGTTACAAATGTTTAATTTTATTGAATTATCATCATCCATTAATCTGCCAGTTATTTTCACAACTAATTGTTAAATCCTTAAAACAAAACCAAAACAACATATTTTAAAAGCTGTGAGAAGAGACTAACTGGATTTTGATGTATGCTACTTACAAAATACTTAACTGTCATTTAAGATCAAGGTATTTTCATGTGGATAATAACTTTTTTTAAAGGAATAAAATAGTTATTTAACCTGATATTGTTTGCGCTGCAGTATATGCTAATGGATTATTCCAGCTTTTTGGTGGGCTAAAGATACAGATAATGCAATTTCTGTAACCACAAAAGTGTATTTGGGTTATTATCACTTTTACACAGAATATACACTTTAGGGATTGTACATAATAGATGATTTATAGCTGCACTGTGTTTTTAAAACATTTAGGAGACAGCTACATTGATTTCTTTAAACCTTGCTGATTGCAATGCCTTTTTGTCTAAATTCATCAGCTATCATAACAAATACTGCTCTCACATTATGCAAGACATTTAGGTCTAATGCATTTTTAATGTGGAAAAAACCTGTCTTGAAATGTGGATTTAGGGCAAGCACAGGAATAGTAAGCCTGCTAACAATAGTGTTACATTTAACAAACTAAGCAGCAGGACAGGGTTATATTAGAATGCAATAACAGTCTGACTCTACTTTTAGTCCTAGGACCAGTCAGACGTCATGGATGTAGCTACCATGTGCACATATAAGACCCTTTTTACAGAGTTCTTGTTTCTAAATGAGTCAACTGGAAACAAAACGTTGGTTTTAGGCAAATATATACGTTTTTAAGTTATTCATGGAGCTAACGTTTTCTTAATTAAGCAAACTACATCTTAAATCTGCCAGCCAGGCCACAATATCATTTCAGCGCTCAAAATCTTCAGTTACAGGCTAAATGACAATGCTGCCTCTGTCTAGAAGAACCAGAGATTTGACAGACGGAGCAACAGTCTCTAAGAGGATGTGAAGCCATCTAAATGCTTAGTCCTGTGTGTTCTAGGTGTGTTGTGGCCAGGAGCCGTCATCATTGCTTCGGAGTGGAGTTGCCGTAGCAGCCCTGATGGGGCGCAGGAGGATGGTGGTGATGGGGAAGGAGCTGGAGACGGGCCGGACCGCGGATTGGACGGCGACCCTGAGGGAGTGTGGAGTCCAGACATTGAGCAGAGCTTTCACGAAGCTCTGGCCATCTACCCTCCCTGCGGCAGGAGGAAGATCATACTTTCAGACGAGGGGAAGATGTATGGTAAGGACCAGGAAATCTCTGTCCTAATTACCATCTGATCCAGCTTTGTTTATTGTGATGTATGGCTGACTTTTAAATCATAATATATAAATATATATATATATATATATATATATATATATATATATATATATATATATATATATATATATATATATATATATATATATATATATATATATATATATATATATCAAGCATTGCAGCAGTCATTAGGGAATGAGACTTGCAAGGTAATCTTCAGCATGTGAAGCCACTTACCATTGTGAACAAAACATTCATTGAAAGTGAGATTATTTATTGATTTAAAAAAAAAAAATCACTGTTCCTTTTAATTCTAAATAATTTTATGAAGGCCGAAAGTTTGGATAACAGTTTTTTTTTTACTTGTTTAAACTTTTAGGGTCCCCGTCCAAGCTGTGCATTGACACTGATTAGTAAACATAACCATTAAGTAAATTAAAAATAATTACCCGCACACAAAGACACACACTCACTTTGCCTTAACTTTTAAAGAATGATATAAAACAGAACTTCATTCCCAATATGGTTTGGCTTTTAAAGGAATTATTGCGAAGGCCCGTAGTGAACACTTTGGAACCCAGAGGGTTATTAAGCATTCTGGTAATTACCTCTTAGTTTGGGCCTAGGTGATGTGCTTGCAGGTATTTTACGAGAGGGCTATTAAGCTTTGAGGTCAAATGGCATCCAGCACTGACAGGGTCAGAGGTTAGAGCAGGTTGAAATTCCAGGTCCGGTTAGAGTTAACACAGGTACAGTAGAAGTTTCTTTAAGAAAGTTTCGTACAGGTCTATAGTAATATGGGTGTTTGTTTTCATTAGTATCTGTTTAGGACGCCTGTGAGTACTGCGCAGATGTATTTTGACCGTTTCTTCCTTTCCTACCTTATTGAAGGCCTTGGCGTGCACTCAACATTCTTAGCATTTTTGTGAGGGTTAACATTCCCGCCTGCAGCAGCCTGTGTCATGCATTTGTGTATGTGTGAGTGTGTGTTGTGAGGGAAGCAAGATATGTGATACCATGCAACAGAAAGGGTTGTTCCAACGTTGCAGCATTTTGCCCTTTTGTGGAATTGTGGGCTCGCTGTGTTGACCACCCCCACTTCCTTTTGAATAAACAAGGATAGTCCCAGTACTACACACATTCATACATTTGAAGACTACACAGACACTGAACATAATCCCCACTTGTCTCTCTCACTGCCTTTTTAATACAATCATGTGAGAAACTTTGAAAATCCCCTTTTTGTTTTAAAATGTTTGCATAATTGGTTGTCATTTGTGAAATTCCATATCTAAATACAAGAAAATACTAAGTAAATAAAAATAGAATATATTTATATAAAACAAGGAAACTACTTCACTTCCATCATGGTTTAATATTTAATAATACTTTTAGTTTGTGCTTCACCCCCAAAATTGATCATACACTATGATCCTATTTCCTTAAATTAGTCCCATCCTACATCATAAAAGCGGTCAAGGGGTACAAGCCAAAGCTATTTTTTAATTACTGCATGCCATAAATGTACTTATTAAAGCGTAACTCTCGCCAAAATGCAACCTAGGGTCTTTTTGTGAATATAACCAAGTCAAACTTCATTTAAAAGCACATTTAGGACAGAAGCGTCACTTTTAAGATTTAAGAAAAGAGTTTAAGAAAAGGAGCTTCATATAAGAATGATATTTCCTCCTATGGAGTCCGTCCATTTGCATTCGGAGATCACCTATTTTTGACTGGGAAAATGGGGAATAGCGTTATATGAAGCTCCTTTTTCAACTACAAGGTCAATATTGTTTTTCACTTACAACAAAACAACAAATTATTGGTGCATTTATTTATATGGAACTAAGCTTTAGGAGCTTTCCATCTTTACTTTCCTCCCTTGACTATTTTGACTTGCAGGATAGACGGTGACCGGAAGAACAACTGCTACAGTGAGTTGCTCAAAACCTTTCTTTTTAGTAAACTCTGTGAACACAAAGTTTCATGTTGTCAAGCCTTCTCATTGCTTTAAAAATAGCTATTTTGAGGCTAGCGTAAAAGTGCCCCAAGGACTCTCATTCAAAAGGCCATTTGACCAAAAAAACGACAATATGGTAAATCTTAAAAGTGAAGCTTCTGTCCTAAGCTTGCTTTTAAACAAAATTATGCTTTAAATGTGTATGTGTCCACTGGTAGTATGACTGCTTTTTGTCATTTTATTTTACTCTGTCCTAAAATAGGCAGATCCCCAGTATGTCTTTAACAGAATGATGAAGTGAAGTTCTTTTCAAACACAAAGTCAACTGGTATTTAAGAATCACAGTTCATGTCTGAAAGTATCTGAAGTGTGTCTATATGCATACATACATACATACATACATACACACACACACACACACACACACACACACACACACAGTTGTGTTCAAAATAATAGCAGTCCAACATCACTAACTTCATAAATCATAATTTTTTGTAGAAGTGATATTTCTGCATGGCAAATAATTACTAGTTATTGTTGTAGAGTCATACAGAACCAACAGACCCAACAGTCATGACGGGCATGCTGCTCATTCTGTGTAATTGAATCTGTAATTGAAATGGGCATGTTCAAAATATTAGCAGTGTTGTGTTCAATTAGTGAGGTGATTGATTCTGTGAAGAAACAGGTGTCCATTAATGCCCATATTGAAGGAAGGAAGGAAGCAAATGTTGTGCATGCTGGTTATAGTCCATTTCACACTGAAATACTCAGCAAAATGGGTGATTCCGGACATAGCTCTGAGGAACAGCGGACTTTGATTAAAAAGTTGATTGGAGAGGGGAAAACAAATAAAGAAGTACAGAAAATTATAGGCTGCTCGGCCAAAATGATTTCAGATGCCTTGAAATGGCATCCAAAGCCTGAACGACGTGGGAAAAACGGTCAACTACCATTTTAATGGATCAAAGAATAGCCAAAATGGCAAAGGCTCAGCCAATGATCAGCTCCAGGAGAATCAAAGAAGACTTCAAGTTACCTGTGAGTACTGTTAGGATCAGAAAAAAGCCATGGGAAGCAAAGCCATCAGCTAGAAGCCCCCATGCTAAAAAAAGACATTTACTGAATAGGTTGAAATTTGTCAAAGGAGAAATGGCGCAACATTCTGTGGACTGATGGAGCAAAAATATTCTTTTGGGGACAAAGTGCCTGCAGCCCGCAGGCACTTTGTCCAACTACCCCCATTCACTGAATTCAAGCGGTTCACTGTGAGGACAGTAAAGCATGGGGGTGCAAAACTCATGTTAGGGGATGTTTTTCATACTGTGGGGTTGGGCCTATTTATCACATACCAGGGATCATGGATCAGTTTTAATACATCAAAATACTTGAAGAGGTCATGTTGCCTTATGCTGAAGAGGAAAAATTATCTTTCAACAAGAAAATGACCCAATATACACCAGTAAGCAAGCAAAGTCTTGGTTCCAGATGAGCAAGATTGATGTTATGGAGTGGCCAGCCCAATCCCCAGACCTCAATCCCATAGAACCCTTGTGGGGTGACATAAACAAATGCTGTTTTCTGAGGCAAACCCCAGTAATGCAGATGAATTGTGGAATGTAGTTCAATCGTCCTGGAATACCTGCCAGAAGTTGGCCGACTCCATGCAACACAGACGTGAAGCAGTTCTCAGAAATAATGGATATGCAACTAAATATTAGTGCAGTGATTCAAAGTAAAGCAAACCCTTGATACATTTTGCAGTTTATACACTAAATGTCTGAGTTTGTAAAGAAAAATGCAAATACTGCTATTTTTATAAACAGCCTAATATTCCTTTTCTTCACTTTCTGTAAAGGTATAACACACATCACTTTTGGTCATGTTTTGATTTGGAATCGAATGTGCCGTGTTCCCAATGCATTGATATGAATTAATAGCTATTCTAAGGATTTTGAGCATTATTTACTTTTTTAAACACACTGCTATTATTCTGAACACAACTGTATACAGTATATAGATGTTGGGCTAAAGCAGTCGGAACCATTTGGTACTAGTTTCAGTTAACTGGAACAGTCAAGTTCAGAAGATTGGCTCATTTAGTGCGGCTGGTAAAACCAGGAAAAGATTACATTTAAACAAATATAGGAATGTTGTAATATGCAATACCCCAGACTGCTTGGTCTTAGTTTCTAAATATCAGTTTTACCTCGATGCATGTGACTATGTATCCTTCTGTAACTACCGGGATGTCACCCTGGATTCTGGTGTCACGCATGTATTCCCAGGAGACAGATCACTTGCTCTTGCACTTAGAGGGTAATGAGGATATTTTAGTATCATGTTGGTGGTGTTCTTGATGCTGTGTCCACCTTTTTTTTAAAATAATATATATATATATATATATATATATATATATATATATATATATATCTATAATAGCAGGATAATAACTTTACTTTTATTGTAATGAAAACAAAAAGCCATTCAGATTTATTCATAAGGCTTTAGCTCAAATGTTATCAATCATGATCAATGATGAATAGCTTCTTCTGCTTCTTTTTTTTTCGATTTATAGTTTGTAAAAAGGCTTAAACGTTCACTCAAATCCAAATTTGACTTGTAGCAGTTTGATGAATTTAGGCCCTGGTGAATAAAGCCCAATGCTTACTAAATCATTGGTTTAAAGATGTGGTTGAATTTCTTGGGTGCATTTGCCCATAAACAACTCGACTCGACTTGACTCAAGTCGGGTCAGAGACAGACTAATTCAGATTGACATACATATTTGGCAGTGCCTTTTCACATCCTGCTGTGAGAGGCTCAGACTCCACTGGTCCAAAGAAAAATGTACTTGATATTTTTACGACACGTTGCAGATTTTGTAAATTTGTCATTCATTTCTCTGTATTTCTATTTGTGTAACCCCAGAGAAAAATTGTCCAAATTAGTTAAATATAAGTTTTTTTTTTTGTGTTTCTCTCTTTTTTGATTTGAAAAATTGATTAATTTGGCAGATGAGGGGAGAAACGGAGAGATAAATCTCCATGAAGTTGAAGGAATTTTGAACAAGCATAGTTACTTGAAAATGTACTTCATCTTGCAATGTATTCCCATGTTTCCCAAATGATCTTCCAATGTGCATTTTGTTCTTGTGTCAAGGTTTAAGTTACACGCATTAAAACAAATGGGCCATGAGTTGACTCGGCTTAAGGTAGTGGTAGGCTGCAGGAAACTTGGACTGCTGGGTCTGAGTCAGACCCTTCTGTTGAATTTGGGGAATTCTGTGTTCTGGTAACTCCACTGAGCTGATGTGACTCAGCCAGATGTGGCCTAAGTCCCTACAGAATTGCACCCTTTCCCAGAAAGAAGGATGTAATGTTGACAATGTAAGTGCATGTGTGATTAAATGATTAAAGCTGTGGAATCGGTCTGTAAGGCTTTATTTAGTCACCTTTTATCCTCTTTCTAATTTTGACATGTGCAGCAAGGTGAATAATGCGCACAAGTTACGATCAGAGGCCAGCAGATCACCAAGTGTGGGATGGAGCTGGGGGAGGCAGAGAAAGAAAGAGCTGACCATGCAGTCTGTAGTGACCACGTCTGGTAACTAAATGATGACCTCTCCTCCCTCCATTCCCACCACTTGTCCATCTGCGTTGGAGCTCTGCCATTGAGCATGCAGATCTGACTCTAATTTAACACACGCTGTCCCTAATGAGAATATCATACAGCTACAGAAATCCAAAGCTTACAGACCATGAAATTGTGTGTGTGCAGTAGCCTCACAATCTCCCACTCAGTGCAGTCACATTAAACTGTCATAGTATGCTGGTTTCTTTTCAAACGGGATGGAAAAAGTGTCCATGTCGGTCTTCTTCTTTTGCTTCATACCAGAGATTTAGTTCAGTACAACCTAAATTTACATTTGACCTGTTCAAATCATTAACATCACGGTGACCCAAAGACTAAAAAAGGACTTGTGGTCTTACCAGGTATGTTCAGGTTATACTTAAGAAGATTGTCATTAGATACAAACTCAAAGACTTCAATGTTTTACTGTGTTGCAGTAGACTTGAGATCAAGTGCTGTGTTAGAGTACTTACTCCGGTCATCATTGCCTTGACTTTCTGGTCAAATTTATTATGATTATTATTAGTGTTATTTTTGGGGCATTTTTAGGCCTATATTTTCACAGTCCTGCAGCAAAGGGCGGCAGGTTCCCGTGGCCGCTGCGTTGAGGACTAAACCTCTACACATGTGCGCCCGCTGTTCAACTGAGCTAACCCGGCCACACTTTCGGGTCATATTTGAGTAGCAACCATGTTTTTTTCCTACAGGGATCTTTAGGAAAACGTTAAACCTCTATCAACTCACCCAAAGTATAGCATGTCTTGTATATCAGCTGGCAGAACATATTTCTGTGTGTATAATACAAATAATAATAAAAATGTACACTTTATCAATCCTGCAAGGTAAAGCACAATTTAAGTACCTTTATGATTTTATGTTATTTTCTCAATTTTAGGTCGAAATGAACTGATAGCTCGCTATATCAAGCTACGAACGGGGAAGACGCGCACACGCAAACAGGTACGCACAGATGTTATTGAAGACTGTAAAATGTACGTGTTTTATGTAATATGATTTGCAGCTTCCACGTCTTGTTGTGTTTTTTTTTATTTTAAATTGTTTTTTTACGCATTGACCTTGTTAAATGGATTATTAATGCACCATGCTTATTTAAAACTGCAAATCATCCTGTGAATGTGTGTGTTTTTTTCATTGGGGTAACCCTGGCTTCTTAGGTGTCTAGTCACATTCAGGTTCTGGCACGTAAGAGGGTACGAGAATACCAGACCAGCATCAAGGTGGGTGCCCAATGAATCAACTCTCCCTTCCCTCTGTAGTCACATCCCCTCTTCTTTTCCTTTCCTTTTTCCTCCCATCCTCTGTCCTTCATCCTGTCTTTCGTCAGGTCTCTAGTCACCTGCAAGTCTTGGCCAAGAGAAAGTCTCGTGAGATTCAGTCTAAGCTCAAGGTACACACGCTCACTGACTCTTAACATGCTACCTGCTTCGCTCTGCATGTGGCCCAAATCCAACCTAACTTAAAATCACCATAGAAGTCTTTGTTAGAACTTGTAGCAGATTGAGGCTTCTCTTACTGTACGTACTAGCAGAGGCCGAATTGAAATGATAAAGCATGACATATCCATTTAGTGTTGTGTTGATGGCAGGATTCTTACTAAGACGGGGCCACTGGAACACCTTGATGGAGAAGTTTAAATCCAGTTTACAAATAGTTTGCATGATTTGTAATACCATCATTGTGGCACTGAGATAGTGTATGTTATTGGCTGTGGGAATGTGGTGTGGCAGGCTCAGACTTTGAAAATATGAGTTTTGCAAACAATGCTTACTGTCTGCATTTAATGTTGGCTAATGTTGCTCTGCAAAAGCCAGATCTTTTTTAATGCATCAGTCTATCGTAATACAGTATGTGGAACAAAGGTTTTTGGTGATGCATGGCAGCAATGTTGATCTGTTTATTTAGTTTTAGAGGCTTGAGGCTGCGGACAGATAATTTCATTAGATTTAGTAGCTGGCTCAGTCGACCTAAGCATGTGCATGGCTGTGGTAATGTACATATATACTGCTTGCTTGCATACAAACAGACATGCAAGAAGATTTTTATGTGCACCTCATCAGTGTGCACATATGACGAATTTCAATTTTCTCTTTTAAATCATTTCTGATCTCAACATTCTCACTCTAAGGCACTCCCCTCAGTCCTTTAAAAAAAAAAATCTTTTCTGTTTTCTTGTGGTTTTACTATGCACTGTAATAACGGTTCTTTGTGATATAATTTTTCACCAAATGCATTCAACTTGCCGCACTCCAATACACATTTGGAGAATTTGAATTCCAGGCTCCTATATTTCCTGGAAAACACCAGCACTCGGCTTTGAACTCGGACAGATCAATAGGATGTACTGTAGCTTATCCCATCAATATAAGACAACTTCTTTTTAGCCATGTGTAGGTGTGTTTGTCATTGGTAGGTTAGGGGTGTGGTCATTTCAAAAAGTTATATGTATTGAGGAAGGTGTTTTCCCTATTGTCTAACAGTGAATCTGTGACCTGCTGTTGTTTTGAATGTACTGAAGTTAATAATTAATTCATAACGTGTCTTCTTTGCTATAGGCCATGAACTTGGTAAGTTTTGATTATACAACTACAATCTTTTGCTTCAGGCTTTGTGGTTGGCATCACATAACTGCTAGTCCATAATGCAGTTCTACTGCCAGACTAAAAAAATCCTGCTTATTACTCTTTGTTTTTAGTGGCTTTAGTTAAATGCTGGTGATGGCTTTAATCAGCTCTCCTAGCCTGCTAGCTTGGTGAGCCTCCTGCTTTGGCATCCTACTATGTCTGCTTTGCACTCTGTCCTGTCTTCCCTCATAGTGACTGCATCATGCTGAATCACTGTATAATATATTTGCTGGCTTGCTGTCTAAACTTGCCTTGAAGGTTGGCTAACTTTCGAAAATTTACATTTTAGTGGATTTTACAAGATCGGAGCGTTGTCATTGTGTGTTGTTTTTCTTTCTCATTCAGGACCAGGTATCCAAAGACAAGGCACTACAGACAGTAGCCAACCTCTCGTCAGCTCAGATCGTGTCTGCCAGTGTAATGAAACCCCAGACTCAGTTCCCTCCACCAGTCAGAGTGAGACATACATACATACATACATACATACATACATACATACATACATACATACATACATACATACATACATACATACATACATACATACATACATCTGTTTTTTCCTACCTTCTGGGTGAAAGTCTGAGTAATACTATCGGTTTCCCTTCTTTGCCTTTTGTTTAGTTTTGGCCTGGTCCTATGCCTGGACAGCCTGGACATTCTCAGGAGTAAGTGTCACTGGCAGAGAATTTAGTTTTGTTTGTTTAAAATTGCAGAAAGTCTTGTGCTTTAGCTGGTACAGTTGATACATTTTTGTTTCCAACTCTTCCTTCTTGCAGCATCAAGCCCTTTGCACAGCCACCATACACTACACTACCAGCCCCTGTCCCTGCACCTATCAGTAAGTGGGATCACAAACTCATGGATTAGGGTAATTAGAAATGATTATTGGTATGCTAATGTAGTTTTCCTGGTTTAAATGTTTGGCAGGCTATGAGCCCCTGCCTCCACCTCGTCCTGCAGCTATAGCAGCTCCTGTTTGGCAAGACAGAACCATCGCCTCGGCAAAACTCCGGCTACTGGAGTACTCAGCTTTTATGGAGATCCAAAGGGACAGGGAAACGGTACAGACAATAAGTAATTTATACAAAACAATACAATTTTGTCTTTTTACCTTTTTCTCATCACTTCTTCATTCCCTACAGTATAAGCATCTTTTTGTGCTCATTGGCCCATCAAACCCGGGTTACAATGATCCCGTATTGGAGTCCATAGATGTGAGGCAGATTTACGACAAGTTCTCTGAGAAGAAAGGAGGCCTGAAGGAGCTGTATGAAAAAGGGCCGCACAACGCATTCTTCCTCGTCAAGTTCTGGGTCAGTACAAAAAACAGTGTTCTCTTTGATTCAACGTTTTTTAGGACCGAGAATTTTGAGAGGCTTGCTGCAGAAAGTAAGTTGTTAATATAATTTCATAAATGTTTGACACCAACATGCTTTTTAGTTTTTACATCATATTTTTATTTTAGTCATTGCATTAGATATGTAGTTGGTTTAAGTTGGTGCTATACATTTCACAAGTTTTAAATCTGAGTTTATAACCGGCTACACCACAAGAGGGAAGCAATGTCAATGTGATGCTGGAGCAGGGTTTTACACAAGAAATTACGTCTTCATTGGTACTTGCTTTCTTCAACGGTATTTAACTTAAAGGTGCCTTGTGGAGTTTGTCAACCAACAAAACTTATGTTTACATTCAGTGTTAGTACCAAAACGAATGTTGAATATATTTCCCTCCTGACCCAGACACGTACAAGAATACACACACAAAAGATGGATGTATCTGTCTTTGGGTTTGGCTTCCTCTTATTTTCTCTTTTTTGGGACTCACACTTAGTCTATCTTCTTGTGCTGGTTCTAGGCGGACCTGAGCAGTGACATTGAGGAGGGCGCTGGTGTGTTCTATGGTGTGAGCAGCCAGTACAGTGGAACAGAAAACATCACAATCAGTGTCTCTACTAAGGTCTGCTCCTTTGGCAAACAGGTGGTTGAGAAGGTTGAGGTGAGAAGATGAATCGGGTCTCATTTTTTTTTTTTTTTTTTTGTGCGTTTAAAGCGTCATTCATATTACCAACAATATTAAGGTGGTTTAATTGTTATGTGTATGTGCGGATTCCTCCCATTCAGACAGAATATGCACACATGGAAGGAGGGAAGTATGTGTTCCGCATCCATCGTTCGCCCATGTGTGAATATATGATCAACTTCATCCACAAGCTCAAACACCTGCCAGAGAAGTACATGATGAACAGTGTACTGGAGAACTTCACCATCCTACAGGTGTGTGTGTGTCTGTGTGTGTCTCTGTATCTGTGTGCTGTGTGTGTCTGTGTGTGTCTCTGTATCTGTGTGCTGTGTGTGTGTGTGTGCGTGCGTGCGTGTGCGTGCGTGTGTGTGCGTGTTTAAATATTCTCTAAACCTCCACAATGTTTTCCTCTTTCTCTTGCTAGGTGGTGTCCAACAGGGAAACTCAGGAGACTCTGCTGTGCATTGCCTTTGTGTTTGAAGTGTCTACTAGTGAACATGGCGCGCAGTACCATGTTTATCGACTAGTTAACGACTAGCAGCACGTTTTGTGCATGCAGAGACTCTTCACAGACTTTTTGATACATAGAGCATAAACACTATTTTCAGCTCAAACACACAGAATCCCCACTTTTCTACTCTAAACACACTTGTTTTAACAGACCAACAGTCACACTATAGTCACAATTGTTTTTTTTCAACGTGTATGCATTTCCATTGATGCAAACTGTACTCAAATTTCTTAACATCCCATGACTTAAACACTAAAGTAATGTTAATTTTTGTAGATTTTGACCAAAACAAGGCGTAATAATCAGTGTTGTGATGTTATCCAATGTTATTATTCAGTCGCATCAACGTAAAAATATCACAGTTGACACTATGACAATAACTTCTACAGTTGATAGTATCTCTGTAAGATAGGAACTGAATGAGAATATAATGGTGTCCTCTATCACTGCTTAGTGTGGAACCACAATCTCCACGTTTAATCCAACCTTTTAGGATCATATGACAGGAAGTATGAGCGTGCCTCTTCTCAGAATGCAATGCACTACATGTAAAAACGTAAAAGTATTTATATTTCAAACACATTGCCAAAGTGTAAAGAGAGCCATCTTTTAACAGCGGGTGTATTTGCTATTTGAAGGTTTCCAGTGAAGCAGCGTGTTGGGAGGGAAGATCTTTTGATCAACGGTCAAGGAGGAGGTTTGGCTCACTTGTCTTTGAAAATATAATAGTAAACAACCAGTTTTTGATTCAGTTTACACTTTGGTGTCAGCAGCATTTAGAATGAATTATCTTTTACTGTTCATTTAAATAATACTGTTTTTACTCCGACTGCGTGGGCTCGCTGCAGTATTTCTACCTCCACGTGAGTTGGGAAAAGAATGTGCTTTGGTTCATAAAGAGAAATAACCTGAAGAGCACTGATGTATAGGACATGTACACTACATTTGTAATGGTACTGTTTATAAGCCAAAACAAGCTAATACGTTTTTGTAAAGATGAACTATCTTTTTTGTATTTTACCAGCACAGCTAGAAGTGTTACTCTAAACATCACTAAATGATGGGTGTTTTGGTTGTATCTTTTTCGGCGTATGCAAAATGATGTATGGTACAGACCACACTAAGGTCACCTACAGTGCACTGGGTAGATTTGTGTCTGATAACACTAAGAAATTATCCAGCTTACACTTGCTTTTATTTCTTTTGTTCTATGTAATCTTTTTTGGTTTCTGGTACACGTTGCTACCAGCATTTGTTTTTTTATAGTAAATGTTATTTGACTATATCATGCCCTTTCATGGCAGGGTTATCTTTTAACCATGTGGAAGTGACAATGATTTGTCTTGATTGTGAAAGTAAAAGCCAACTGGTTGAGTTTTAAATAACCATATTCACTGTGTGGTCAGCCACAATTGTTATTCTTTTATTTTTTCCACCAGTGTCTGGTTGGCTGTGCCTCATCACTCCTTTGGTCAAGTCTGCTCAGTGAGTTATATCTGTGCCTTTATGCTGTACCAATAAAATCACATGGTGTTGGCAGAATTATGTAGCTTTTGTAGTCTTAATAGTTACAAATCATCCTTATAACATCTACATATATTTAACATGTGTAATACTGTCAACTAATAAAAGTTGGGATGGAATGACTGGTAATATTCTATAAGAAGACTTGATATAACGTTTATTTAGGCACAGCTTTTGTAACCGGTTCAGTGTTAGTACAAGTAATAACTGACTCACTATCTTTTTTTGTTAAAAGGATTATGTAGGATTTTCTTTAAAATAAAAAATGTTTCCCCATCTTAACAGAAACTCGAATATTGTTTAGGCACCACTATCGAACGTTTTCAATGATATCCAGTCCTAGTCTTGATGGGCTTTTTCCGCAGAAGACATTTTGACATGTCCTAGTAGAAAAAGCATACTAGTAAATAAGAAAATGAATGACGACTGGCGTCCATATACCTTCATCACGGCAGACATGTTGACATGTCATAGTAGGAAAAGCAGAGGTGTGTTCAAAACCATTTGTGATGGCTGCATTCCACTTAAAAGAGGCCCTGGTATTGCATGCTGACTCACTGATATAGCTTACTAGGACACTTAATGGTATTAAGCCATCGTTAAGGTTAAGTCAAAATGTCTGCCATAAAAAAGGTTTATTCTTTTTTTTTTTTTTTTTTTAAATAGAGCTTTATTAAAGTTTTAACAAAAAATACAGTAGGCTACATATACCCGAGATAAAAAGAAAAAACAAAGCAAAGATAATTGATAACAAAAACTAACTTAGCTAAAGAAGAGACCACTGTAACAAAATGGTCTAGTACAGTACATTTAATGACAAGTCCTTTGCAAAGTGTATAGTCTTTCATAAAGTGCATCTTTCATACAGTGCTGGATAGCACAAGGTCAATATATTCCAAGGAAGGAGCTGTTTGTGATCTAGAATTTCTTCTTGTTTATTTTCCACCTGTTTACATATGTCATCACTGTTTGTAACAGTCTGTTGAAACCATGCAACACCTCGTCTTCCATAACTTAAAACATACAAAGCATATGATCATTTGAATTTGTTCCTTCTGCTTCGGTTTCCAAGACCTCGCCTGTCCTTTTTACAATGACTACGACCATAGACTGTATATAGCTACTACTGCATATAACTGACTCACTTTCAGTATTAGTAATTGAAACTCCAGCAGTTGTATATTCTAACATAATAGCCACTTTTCTGATCTCAGATTATTAACTCTCGCTCTCTCAAACACTCATTTCACGCCACATAGTTTGCAATTCTCATTGTGTCCGCTAGATGGTGCTATTACCCCATTGAGTGTTCAGAGGGTGAAGAGTCTGGAACAGGCACTGACAAACTGCTCAGCATCTCCCTGATTATGTCCAGCTACTCTTAGAATACATCTATGGTATGGAATTATGTATCTGTAGCACTGTTATGTGGAGGCTTTACCTTCTTCATACATAATCAGTGTGCATGTTTATGTTTGTGTGAGTGATAGTGTCTTCCCTTAACTGTTACATAATCTCATTGGCATTATATTTAGACAACACCCATGTGTTTCCACAGACCTTGGTGCATTCTCATTACACCAAACAAAACAATGCTATAAATTATAATTATGATTTCTAAATGTTGAATGGAAAAAGGTAGGCAGATTTATACTTTACTATAAAATATTCAAATTGGCTGCTTGGTGTTTTGCTGGTTGAAAAGCTATAGTATACAATGCTGCAGTAAGGGAAAAGATACTGATATGAAAAATAAAGGAACGTTCTAATGACAGGTACAGGCTTCTCCACTGCTACATGCTGCAGGACTACATACGCAATGCAAAACTGCTTCTGTAGGGCAAAGATTTATCAACGAAGCTGGTATCTTGTCTGTCTGGATAAATGTCAACTCTTTCTCCAGACATCAATGTAACATCCAGTCACATACCTACTTCTTAAGGCGTCACAAAGACAATGCAGTGTGTGAGCCAAGCTTCCAAGGCATACATGTAAGCGATAAGAATGCTTTTTTAGTCAAAATCCAAGCTGTAAAGTGGCAGTTACAATGCTCTCTCTATGTGCTTTGGATTTGAGTATTTTTTTCTTTTTCTTTCTTTCATATAAACGACTCAAGCATATTGGTAGTCACAACTACAACTGCAGGAAATGCGGCAAAGCTTTAGAGTGACATTGGCCTTCATGTAGATGTCTTGTAACTGTAAGTCATAAGCAACCTGTGCAACTGTTCACTTCCATTATTCCTCACACTCTTATGGCTCTTCTTTTAGCACTCATTAGTCAATATTATCTGTTTGGGAACGAACACACACTCATACATCACAGATACATTACACACATTACCTTGGCAGTGTTGATGTGAAGGGTGTGGTGGGAAAATGTCACCTGCAGGAACTTAGCCAAGCCAACCCGGTTATGCAAAGAGCGTATGCTCCTATTAACGCCTTTTGTCCTCTCTCTGTTCTCCCTGGCTTTCCTTCATCCAATCCATCCCTGACCTCTCTCTAAATCTTCCCTCTCGTCTGAAGCTGAGAGATGCTTGCTCATGCCCTGTGCTGTCTCACCTCTGACCTCAACACTGTGTCATCAGATAGTGAAAAAAGTACTCTAACTTCTGGTATGAAAAAAAAAAGGAGATTGATTTGAAGTTAAAATCATGATGATCTAGTTTAATACCTTTTCTGTCTTACATTTGATTGAAACAAATTTTGTACACTTGACTATCTTTTTTGTAATTGGTCTTTTAAAATTAATATTATTAGATTTCTTTTCCCTAAAAGACTCAGAAAAGGGTTCAGAAAGAAAAGGGTTTATTGCCACAATAAGTTACACTTGTGGGATTTGCCTTGGTGACTGGGGCATACATTAAAAAACAATCTATTTTGAAACTGTATTTATTGAAATAATAAATACAGAAACAAATATATACATACAATATACCTTAACTGTTGCATAAGAATAAAAAGACTGAATAGGTTTAGTGCAGATAATATATAGAGTATGTGCAATGGGCAGATGTATAGTCCAGGATGAAGTTAAAGTGTAGTGACTGAGGATGGGGGGGGGGGGGGTTTAAGAGTCAGTGCCTGTGGGGGACCGGGACGCTGTTGAGACTGACTGCAGAGAGGAAGAAACTGTTTTTACGGCGTAAGGTTTGTATCTGGCTGAGAAAAGCTGATTTAGAGAGTGAATCTCAACGGACAGAAAGGGGGATGATGGATGAACTCAAAATCACAAAAGATGAGCCTATTGGGTGTTTCTAATGGAATCTGAGGTCAGTAATTACAGATTCAAGGAGAGCCAAGCCCTGCTTCTGACATATAAAACTACCATTATGCCTACTCTAGTATCTCAGTGGAAGTTAGCACAAATAGAGGATCGATCAACCGTCATAAAATTAAAGAAATGTCCCATGAATATGTTGGTGTTGTCTGATATTGAATTCAGCATGCCAAATTTGGCCCTGAAACAAAGTAAGTATAAGTAAATATGGTTTTAAGAGAATACAAGGGATATATACCTTTTGTATATTTGACAATATGTGGAGTTTCTTGTAATGGGCCATTTCTACAGAACACATTTAGACCTAACTGACCTCCATACAGCCATGATGCGGCTAGTGTGGCTAAAAACAAGCATTCAGCCAAAAAGGCCATCATAAAAACATCAAGTGTGTGCGGTGACACATGTCACCGCAAGTATAAATTATCAAATTAATGATGAATGAAATAAATTGACCTCGGTTTCAGTATCCTGGTATTGTGCATGCCGACTCACTAAACTGTCATGGCTTACTGAATGGATTGAACATTCGTTAGACAAACATAATTATAGTTAATTGTTATTAACATGATTAGTAACACCCGTGCTTGTGACATGTCAAAATGTCTGCTACAAAAGAGCATATTTAATTAAATAATGATAATGATACAAGAGAAACTATATGTATTATATTTTACAATATTCTAAATTCTGTATCTAAAGTATTTATCTGAAGAGTCAGATAAATGTTAAGCAGTAAAGTGTACAATAGTTCCCTCCGTAGTGAAGTTAAAGTCCTGCATTAAAAATGCCACTTAAGTAAAAATATCAAGTATTATTAGAAAAAGAAATCTTAAATATGACTATAACTACTCATGATGTAGAAAAATGGCCCAGTGACTGTTACTACTGCTGTACAATTTTACTCTTGTACTTGGTGGAGGTGGAGCACTGCGTCATTGTAGTAATACAATGTAGTATACATACCTCAAATGTGTATCCTTTGTGAACTTTGAAAATACGTTATTTGTTTCAGCTTTTGCTATTTCATTGTATTGCACATTGACTACTGTCATATATCCTGTCTATGAAAGGTGGGGGCACAGGCTCACTACATCAAATGGTCTTAGGGTTGCGGGGAAAGTAGTAAAGTTTTTACTTATAAATATAGTCCCATCCTTCAAACAAAAAAGTATTTACTAATTACCTCTCTTGCACACTGCACTGTGACAGTCTATGGTTTTAATGCATAGGCTGCAGGTTTCTGCCCCTCCCTTTACATTTGCACTTGCATGTGAACTTTCTTCGGCTCCACCTAGACGGGGCGCGGTCCCAAGGGTGGAGTTCACCGCCTCTACATTACCCTATCTAGGCTACATACCTGGCTCTGTCCGCTGCCCTCATCGCGCCGAGTCGACTCGTACTTCTCTTCCGGGTCTGCGCTTTATTTGAAAACTGGTTTTTTACCGAACCGTTTCACTGGAAGGGCGCCGTGCTGGGAAGATGATGGCTCCGGAGCCGCTGCGTTCAGCAACGACTAGTAAAGGCAGGGAGGACACGTCGCTCGCCTTGCCCTCCGACAACAAGCTGCACTCGGGACAGCAGCGCGTGCTGCATCAAGTACACACTATCGAGAGGAGCAAGTCCAAACACGGGAAGAGCGGCTCACCAACACTCTCACGAACAAGTAGGCTATATACAACATCCTAATATCAAGAATACTATCGGCTAACGTTACGTATATGTAAGTTCTTTATTTGGACAGTAGCTGTCTCAGGTTTTTTGTGTTTCCTGCGAAACATGCTTCACACAACTTCCCCTAAAGTTGCATCCTCCAAACGGACTTATAACATGCTGCTGTTTTGGGCTAGCTAATGTGAGGAGACCCCTCCAGAATTATTCATTTTTTTTTAGCTGTGAGAGAAATTTTTTTGCGTTTTGTTAGCTTGAGCTCTGAGGAACTGTCAGAGACACATCACCCTGAGCATGCCACAGCGGTTTCTCTCCGATAGGAATGCAGTCCATGTGGCTTACACACCCCACACTCAAAATTACCTATTTGTCTTTCAAAACAACTACTGTACTTGGCGTTTACTGCAAGATACATTATGAAGATCCACCAAAAAGTGAAGAAGAAAAACCGAAGAAAATAATTGGATCTTGTGAAATGTACCTTGCAGTTGAGATGAAGTGTATGGTTGATAAGTAAAACAGAGTAGAATGTGCTATCAATAAAGTAGGTCATACTATCTGTATGCTATTTTACTGTTTTACTGACATATTCAACGCTTCAAGTGATTGAGAAGTTTGTGGCACGGATGATAAGGACACATCTGGCCTGTTTTAAATTGGCCTTCATTCAATAAATGCAATTCCCGTTACAGATGTAGCCCAAATGAGAATCCGAGAGATAAACCAGGTTACATTGATTCCATAAAACAAACAAAAAAACTGTAACCTACTGTCTGTCTTTCTTTTGTCCTATAGTCATTATTTAAGAAAAACTCAGTGGTCTGAAAAGGAAGCTTAGCTAAATGTAAGCTGACAAGGAATACAAATGGCTACTAAAACACTATAGCCTACCAGCAGAGCGCATAGCTCACACACCTTCCCGACACTGCTTTAAACTTTAATATCTGGGCCAAAATGTGTCTAGAATTAGTTTAGCTGTTTTCATAAGTCACATACAGTAGTATTACAATATCTGGCGTGTCCAAAAGAGGTCCTTTTACTTTCAGTGTCGGAGCAACAAAGACTATAATGTTTGATATTAGATGGATCTTCCCCACTGGGGATTTTCCTGTTACCAGCACAGACCAATTCTGTTCGGTCTTGTTTAAATGTGCCGCCTGGAAGGTCCAACCAAATTTAAAAAAGGCATATTCTCACATGTTCCAACTGCTATCCTGCCATGCTGCTAGCTTTGGTTTTATGTGCCCTGATATTTCTGCTGTGGCTCCAAAGTAAATAAAGTGATTGGATGTTTGTTGCATAACAACTGGAACTGTTTTTCCAGTTGTGGAGTTGCAGCAGAAATTAGAGGCAGCATGTAAAATTGAAACAGTCTGCTGGGCTAGATAGTACTAGGGAAGGCTAAGTGAGACAATTTTTTTTTTTTTTCTATCTGCTTTTGGTGTACTGGCCCTTTTTTAAGGCCTATTTGTTCAATAAGATGGCGTTTTTGTCACCTTAGGAGAATGTTTTCTCTGCTGTATAGACTTGGTGAATAAAGGTGATGAGTGTGCCGTTGGTTTTGACAATCCTAATCCCATAATGGTTAAGTCACAGTCTGAGATTTGGCACAATGTAATCATCCATCAAGACAGACAGGCGATGGTGCTTAAACATGTTGGCTAAGACTGGCTATCTCTGAGACAAAGTGCAATGCAAAGCGTGTGAACTGTGACTTACATTTCAATGTGTCATGTCTGATTGTCTTTCTGTCTAACTTTTCATTCATTCTGATACCTGTAATTTGTTTGTGTAAAAGTCCCGTCCTCTATTTCTGATAACGCAGTAGTTAAGAGCAAAATTATGATTTGCCATTCATAACTTGCTAATGAACTGGAAAAACTAACGAATGATTGATAATGTTATTAACAACAAAGCTTAAATTACTAGGCTAATCATTACAGCCACTGCTGTTTAATCAGATTACACAGAAAGTAAATGAAATATTTTACAAAATAGTAAATCAATCCATCAGTAAATTAATCTAATAAATTGGTGTATTAAATGAAGTAACACTCACGCACAATGTTAGATTATGGGCTAACGTTTGGGCAGATTTACAACAAAGTGCCTAACTAAAAGGGCACCCGGAGAGCACAGATTCGGATATTCTCCAAAATGTATTGCAGAACCATAATTGTGAGAATCTAATCTCCTCCCCTTGGCGAAGGTAAATAACAGGGTTGGCAAATGGAAAATAGAGAACTAAATGGTTAATCAAATAGTGTAACCACTTTCCAAATATTTTAATTAAAGTATTTGAAATTAATCTAAAATTGCTATCCTTTTCAGATTTGATGTATTTGTGCAAGATTGTATTCATTTGTAAGTCTTCAAATCCATCCTTTAATTGTCCCTTTCAATGAAGGGATTGCTTTTATATAATTGGAAGGCTATCTTTGTCCACCATTAAACCTGTGGAAATAATATTTAGAATAAATGATGAAACACCACTAATAGTAATGAATAGCAGCAGGTTAAACACACTGTGAAACTGTAACCCATATAAGACATCGCATTTTGCGACTCCCTCGTGCTGTCTAACATGTGCCTGGTGCTCATTGGAGAATAAAGTTATGGTGATAAGACCACTATATCTTTATTCTGTTTAGCTGTGTGTTTCAGCTTTCTTGAGGTTAATAGACTGCCCATTTTGTATTCTTCTCCTCTGTATGTCCCCGTTTGTTATTTTAGCCCTTAAACTTCTCTTCTTTTAACAGGCCTGCCCTCCCAGACTTTGACAACATATGAGTTTGGGTCGTTCAAGTTTTCTCCATCCAAAGCAAATGGCTCCTTCAGTCGTACCAACTCCACTCTGTCAACAGGCTACAACAAATCGGTAACTCTTTCTCTCATATAACAGCCCTGTGTTTGGTTGTACAGATAGTCAGAGCACAACCCACTTTCCCTTTCACAGACTCAACATTAAAGGACCAAGTCAGTGGTTTTACTATCATCACAAATACGACATTGCATTGCTGCTGTCAGTTTAAGTGTTTTTAGATTTAGGAATGTTTTCTTTTATTTAGTCATTTGTATCGAATAATTTTTTAGCATAAAATGAAACATGCTTGCACTAATCCATCCAAGTGAGCATATCATGATTATGTTATACCTGCATTCATTTCTGCCCATTAAAAAAGAAAGGTTATCACTATTGTGTGGTATTGCAGATTAGGCTTCCTAAATGAGGCTAAGTACAGCATTACTACTCGAAGATAATATAGCTTTGACAACAATAAAATAATGAATAATATTAATTGCGTAGAAGTAAAGAACAATTCAATGGAAGGTTCAGTTGTTTGCATACACTAAAAACTGGAGACAGGGAAACAGATGGCCGATCTGTATCCAAATGGAACAAAATCTGCAAAAATTTAAAACTTGCTAATGAACTTGTTCAGCTTGCCTGCTAAATCCATATAAAAGTCAAAGTGTAAAAATGACAAGTTGTGGTTTTCAGGCAACCAGTGGAGACTTTTTAAACGCCAGTTTCAGTCTTGTCGTGTGTGTGTGTGTGTGTGTGTGTGTGTGTGTGTGTGTGTGTGTGTGTGTGTGTGTGTGTGTGTGTGTGTGTGTGTGTGTGTGTGTGTGTGTGTGTGTGTGTGTGTGTGTGTGTGTGTGTGTGTGTGTGTGTGTGTGTGTGTGTGTGTGTGTGTGTGTGTGTGTTGAGGCATGTCTCGGGAGTGTGGTGATGTTGTTGCTTGTGAATACTGTCTGATGAATTGTCTGTCACATTGTTGAGTCAACCTCACGTTAAGCCAAATGAATACTTAAAGGGACAGTTTGGAATTTTGAAGTGGGTTTCTTTGAAGAAGCTGGCAGGAGAACCAGCACAGAAGCTAAGCAATGTACTGCTGTGAACGGGGGCAGCAGAAAAACGTATTTGAGCCACCTAAAAAAATCAATATCTGTTTCAGTATATGATATATTTACAATATGTTCACCCCTTTACTTTGGCTTTGACATGAGCACAGATGGATAAATAGGCTTCCGCGTCAGAAAGGACTATCTAGGTGCAAGGTAAAGATGTGAAAATATTTTAAATATACTGTATGCAATTTTTAAGGTGGGCCTTTTAGGTGGCTTAAATAATTTTTTTTTTCTTCTTTTCTTTTTTTCTCTGCTGTCCCACAGCACTACATTGCTTTGCTTCTGTGTCGATACTCCTGCCTGCTTCTCTTGTATATAGCACCTTAAATTACCCCTGCCATACAGTAAAACATGTACTAACACTGCTGTATTAGAGGTGCCCTAAGCCAGTGATTCCCAAAGTGGTGGTCGGGACCCACAAGGGGGTCGCGAGCCAGAGAGGGGGGGTCGCAAGTTGATTCCCAGAAATAAAATTTAAATGTAAACGATTAGAAATAGCGTATGTTAGCCATGATTTTAACACAAGATAAAACTGTTGTGTTATTTTGTGTGTTACTTTGCGTTGTCAATATGCTTGTGTTTGGATAAGCCTATAGTGCGTGCGCGTTTGTGCGCGATGTTTATGTAGGTTTATAATGGTGGGGGGGGGGGGGTCGCGAGTCACTTGCACCGTTACTTTGGGGGTCGTGGGCTGAAAGTTTTGGGAACCCCTGCCCTAAGCAATGTCATTCGTTTTTAGGCTACAACATTTGTGGCAAGCTAGCCTCTGTTTTGTTTGACAATACTTCGAACGTCAACAAGAAGTGACGTCACCAAACATCGCTTAGAGCATTTTTAAATGTTAATTACATAAGTATGTTTGGTGGTTTGATCCCTGATCCTGCATTCCCATGTCGTAATGTCCTTGGGTAAGACACTGAACCCTGAGTCGCCCCTGATACTGCGCCTGCGGAGTGTAAATTTGTGTAAATGTTTATCTGATTAGCACGTGGCTTCTTGTACGGCAGCCTGGACCACAGTGAATTAATGTGTGTGAATGGTTCCTGTACTATGCACTTTGAGTAGTTGTTAAGACTAGAAAAGTGCTATACAAACAGTCCATTTACATTTTATTGGATCATGGTAAATTTAATTGAATCCAGTTGCTCTGGAAATAAGATAAAATGACTGAATGGTTATGTCTTTTAATTAGATAATTCAAAAATGAGTCAAACTTAATTTAATCAATATAGGAAACATTTTAAAGCTTGGCTAATTGTTCTCTTGGGGTATAAACTGTCATAATGCTGAACTCCATTGGAAGCCACTTCATCAAGTAAACTAAAAGTTTCCTTTTGGGGACACTTTTCCACGCAGAATATGACTGATAGTTAATCTGACCCATGGGGCAGCAGTTCCACACCACTCAAAATATAACAGCAATAATAACAAGAAATACAGCAATATTTTGGTATTTCCTGCTTAATTAAAAAAAACACATCCTGCTGGTATTCTGTGCTGCTTCTATTTGCTCTTCTGAATTTGCATCTGTCTCTCCTCTGATATAAGGAAGGCTTTGGTGGCTCGGTCAGGCTGTGGCCAAATGAAGAGTAAACACGCTGTCAGTTCTTATTAAACATGTAGTTGACAGATCTCTCCTCCATCATGCTTTTGCTTCTAAGTAACATGGCTGGCTGACAACTAACCAGTCCGATTTGACAATGCTGGTATACAGAAAATTTCCACAAATCAAAACACCAACGTTTCAGCTGCAGTGGTTAACTGTGAGAAAATTGTTGTGAGTTTTTCCCTGCCAGATTTCAGATTTCACTGTTTCACTGTAATAGGAGGAGACAAAGGGATAGTTGCGAGAATGACTAATCATTAATGGATTAGCTCGACATGTTCTGTCATTTTGCTCAGGCTTTATCATGTGTCTATTGTGGTTGTTTCATAGCAAAGCTTGAATAGCGTGTTTTGTTACAAACAGAATCTTGCACAGACAAAGCCTAAAAGCAAAGCCAAAATATATTGATACATAAACTAGGCGTATTTAGGTGAGATTAAGGTGTTGTTTAGTGACATAAGGATTGTGGATAAAGCTTGTCATGTCTGATTTGCACACACAAAGATCCTCTGTAAAAAACTGCTCAACTGTGCAAGCAGTCTTTCAACACAACTGCTCGAGTTGGTCTCCAATGACAGATATCCTGTTACTTTGGTTTGTGTGATCGTTTGGTGCATTCTGTTTCCTTCAGCATAAGCTGAGGAAGAGAGATACTATGCAGATTTTGTGTCACGTCAAATTCCTTTCTTTGGGTCACACTGTTACACAATCTTCTAGTTAAAAGTGGGCTACTTATTTATCATTTTTGTAACCTGGATTGTTACTACAGAAAAAACATAAAGGTGTTGCAGTTTATTTTAGCACATTATGCTATTCCTGTTTGTCACTGCCAGCTAAGCCACACTTCGAGACAAAGATGATCCACAGCTGGCAAGTGTGGACAATCTAATCTGATTAAAATGCTGTGTAGGGCCGCGATGTTAAGATAAAATGTTTTTTCCTTTTTTTAAGGTAAAGACTCAGAGTCGTACCCTATCCGCTAGAACCACGAGAGGAAGACAAGTCAGCTCTGGCTTATGGGATCAGCAAATCAACACTTCCAGCTGGCCCAAGGCCACCAATGGGCTGAGATCTGCTCGCAGTGACCCGGCCTTGGCTCATCCATTTTCTGCAACCACTATGGTGATCAATTCTTTTTATGTTAAATTGTAGTTTCACTAAAGTACCCAAACATTTTCATGTTTTTAGGGAACCAATTCTTTAAACACATAACAGGTACTCCAAAGTAGGGATCAACCGGTACTGGTTTTTAAAGGCCAATATTGACAATGAGTAGTTAATGAAACCGATGATCCATATTTGGAACCAAAATGTATTTATAGTGAAAATTAAAAGCTTTAAGGGAAAATTAAGATTTGGAATTGTACAAACTCCAACACATAACGTTGTTTAAATGCTTTAAGCATTTTTTTCATAAATTAGTTAAAGATAGTCAAATAGTGTTGTGGGCGGGACATTAAGTCCCTCTCCGTGGTGAGTAAAACCGAAGCAGAGAGACGGACGCAGAGCTGTAGCAGAGCCAAAGTAGCAAACTTTTTAATTAATTAACTTTATATATGTCAAATATAAAGTTAATTATATGTCAGGCGAGTAAAACGCTGACACAGATAATCTGCAATCTGTCAAAAAATGCCCCATAATCCGTCTATCCCTACTCCAAAGAACCCTACTTTATAAGCGTTGTAAATCACTCTTCTTCTTTTTTTCAGCGAGGCAAAGGGATGTTGGCTCAGGGCGAGCACAGCCTTCAGAGTCAGATAAATAGAAACAGCACCTATTCGGTGACCGACGGCACACACATGACCAACAGCCAGACACGTATCGTCCAGCCGCCCTCTGCCCTGTATCGCAATGAGGGCAAAATGGGCACCATCAAAACATCCAACATAGAGCAGCAAGCAGCGTGAGTTCACCTGGCTTTCACTGACATTCTCAGGCAATAAGAAGGGAATGACATGGGCAACATTATACTTGTACAGAATAACGGTCTGGCGATGATACATGTAATTGGTTACATCTAATAGGCACATATACTGTATGTAAGGTGGAGGTCAATTTCTCCAAACAGGTTATTTCACTGGTAATTATAGTCATTCATGCTCTGTTGAAGGGTTTGGCTGCAGCCACTTCTGTCCGATGGCTTTTTATTTGCTAGCAGTCAAGAGTATTTTAAAGAAATTGGGGATTTTTCCCTTGTGTCATGTGACTAAAGAACAATCACCTTATTATCTTGCTTGCAAATGCATCAAACTATTTCTAGTATCTAATTTTCAGCCCTCTCTTCTATTTGTGGGCCTGTTACTGCAGGGCTAACAGTGCGATAAACATGCCAGACATGACCCTAAAGGAGGCTGTAGTGTTCCTGTCTCACCATGAAGAGAATTACCAGCAGTGCGGCGCCACCTTCATCCACCACGCCTCCTTCAAAGAGGAGAGCGCCAAACGGGAGGTCTGAGCACTCTGCTACAAATATACTGTACAGACACACCCTCCGCAGATGCACACATAGATCATTCGTGTGTGAGTTGTCTTGTTGTGGTGATACAATTTGTGCCAGCACTCTGTGAAGACCTTTGTGTAACCTGCCTTGAGGGAAAGGGAGGAGAAGGCATTTCTCATCACACTTGGCTGTTGGTTCTGTCCTACAGTGTTGGAAATCCACTGCCACGCCTTTTAAGTCTCACATTTTCCCTCGACATTTTGGTGTCACAGGTTTTGAAACTACAAGGTATCCCTGTTTTGGTGTCACTTCTGCGGAGCCCCTATCCTGGGGTGAGCCAGGCTGTTGCTGGTGCTCTGAGAAACCTGGTATTCAAAGACCAGAACAACAAGCTGGAGGTTCAGCGCTGTGGCGGTATAGCCAAGGCCCTGCAGCTACTAAAGGAGACAAATTCTACTGAGACCCAGAAACAAATCACTGGTAAGACATTTTTACTGGGACAAGACCTCATAATATCTGGTAGAAGGGTGGCCTGGTGGGCCTTTACTAAAAAAATGTTATACTTTATACTTAGCCTAGAATGAGAAAGAACATGTGCTTTACAACATAATTCTTTAAAAAAAATGTTATTTGTATTGTTTTAAGTAGAACATAAAGACCGCAAAATACATAGAATAACATTTACGCAGGATAATTGGTCTTGTAGAAACACCAAGTTCTAAGTCTAGTGGCACTACCCATCTCTATTTGCTTAATTTTTTCAAGATTATCTTTGGGGCATTTGTAGGCCTTTATTTGACAGGACACCAGAGGACATGAAAGGGGAGAGAGAGGGAGAATGACATGCAGCAAAGGGCCGCAGGTCAGAGTTGAACCCGGCCCTGCTGCATCATGGAGTAACCTCTATATATGGGCACCCACTCTACCGACTGAGCTATCCGTGCGCATTATGCATTTCTTTTACAATCATTGTGCATTCCACATTACTCTGAGGTTCTGTGTCCATTTCTAAGTACAACATTATGTCTTTAAAAGCAATCCCAACCTCAAAGGGAAGCAACATAATGCATGGATAAAATACTTTAATACACAGGTAAATTTTGTAATGCTTGTAACTTATATGTTCATATGAAGGCCTTTTATGGAACCTGTCCTCTGCCGATGAACTGAAGGCAGAACTTATAGCTACAGCGCTGCCTGCACTGACTGAGAATGTGGTGGTGCCATTCACCTGCTGGTCAGACGACAGCGCCAACAACAACATACACCCCGATGTCTTCAACAGCGCCACAGGGTGCCTTCGGTGAGAACCTTTCATTTTTCAGTGCCTTTGATTTTTTATTAGATTTCAGGGTGGAGATCTGATTGTTTCCACTAAGTGGTTTCAAATAGAGCAACGTCACAGACATCTTTCTCAAGGCCTTGTGACATCCGTGGTTAATCAAATAATCAATTAGTCGATAGCCATAGATTTGTTAAATGATTTAAATCATTGCCAAATATCTTCAGCTTCCAACTTCTCCAGTGTGAGGATTCTCTGCTTTTCTTTGTTTGATTTCATTGTTAACTGATTATCTTTGGGTTTTTGTACTGTTGGCAAACAAAACAAGAAATTTCCTGGATAGAGCAATTAATTCATTAATCAAAAAATGATTGACAGAATGAATTGACTGCTTTGTCCTATATCTGCCTGCACCTAGTTTTTTTTTACCTATATGTGTGATATGCGTGTGACAGCTGTTTTTCTTAGTTGGCTGTTATGTAATGTTAATGTGTATGAAACAATAGTTATTATTGTAATACTGGCACTGGTTTGGAAACTTCGCACCTCATGCCTAATCTCCACAATCAAGTTTCCTAACGGAGTGGGATGGTGCAAGTTACATGTTCTGTGTCTCTTTTATATTCTACAAAGTAGACATGTAAGGGTTTCCTTTTGGATTTAAATGGATGATTGAATGTTGTGTAGGAACCTGAGCTGCGGCCAAATGAAGGAGAGGCAGGCAATGAGAGCGTGCCGTGGCCTCATTGACTCCCTCATGGGTTATGTCCAGTCCTGTGTGGCAGAGGAAAGCCCTGATGACAAGGTACACTTTCTCATCTCTATCCACAGAACCTTTTCACTATACACTACCAGTATTTGTAACCACTACATTTTAAAGTCACTTTACGCAGACCGCATAACTAATTTTTCCATCCGGCATCCATTTTGTCGTCCTCTGATCAGCATCTGTAGACAACATTTAAAGTTGGATGTTTCAGTGTACTGATACACTAGAAAGTATTTTATGTTCATGTCTTTATAAACTTTTCCACTCCTCTTTACACCTCTCTGCTGTCAAGTAGAGCTGAAACAATGAATGAATTAATGAATTAATCAACAGAAATCGAATCAGCAACTAAGTTGATAGTCGATTTATATAGTATATAGATAGTCAAATTGTTTTAAAGTAATTTTTGTTTTTAGCAAAAAATATTTATTGGTTCCACCTTCACAATTGTGAGAATTTACTGATTTTGTCTGATTACACAGATAAAATATATTTGTAAACTGACTATCTTTCGGTTTTGGACTGTTGGTCAGTCAAAACAATTTCAGGACCTCATATTGGGGCTTAAGGAAATGTTGAGACATTTTTCACTATTTTTAGATATTTTGTAGATGAATAATCATTTAATCATGGAAATAATTGATGGTTGCGGGCCTACTGACCAGGGTTACAGGAGCAATTGGCATTAATAAGGTTATGGTTGAATTCATATCTGGTAACGTATCCTAAATCACACGTAGTTCTTGTAGAACATGCCTCATGTGTCTCTCACAGTGTGTTCGGACCAGATACTATAAATGTATCCTTAAGCACAAGTACACACAAAACAAGTATACATAAACACTCACGCACACATCTGTAAACCCTCACATTAATAAGCATGTAAATACTGCAGGCAGAGTCAGTATGTGTATATATTTAGCGGGTGCTCGTATGTGTACTTGCTCATTTGTGCAAGTTTTGGGTGTGGATGTGTACTTAAATAAATAGTGCTCTGTTTACACAAGCTTCTTCTAGGAGTATGACTGGTGTTGTCTATGTAAGAGACAGAGGGAGAATATATTTTGTGTCAGCTCAGTCAAATTATCTTCTAGGAGGAACCGGTCACTGTGGCTATAGATAAGTACAGTTGCTGCTCTTTATGCATGTTAATGCTATGCTGGTTTAAGTAATGTATAGTTTACTGTATATATGTAGCTTCATCTTTATGTTTTCACCTCTGAGGACAAAAGACGCACCAGCGCGTCCAAGCAATGTTTGACAAAACTCATACTCACAAAGCAGGCTTTAGTGCCAAATAACTTCTTCCCGCATTGCTCTGGGACAGATTTAGGTGTCACTGTGCCAAAAATTGATTTTGGTGTGAATTTTTAGATATGAAATACATGGGGATCAGTTATATACAAAAACCCTTAAAGGTAAATTTAAGAAGATATTCGAAAAGACCCTTAGACCTCAGATGGTTAAGCCTCATTAACTAAACCCAACTGAATTAACTGAAATTGTTTTTTGGAAAGCATGTTAATGTTTTTGCGTTTCAAAAATACTTTCCTTTTAAATTAACATACAAACTGCCCCTTGCTTAAGATCTTGATGGATGTTTGCTTAATCAATGGTAAATAGTTTTTTATTTTTTTATACAATTCCTGCATTTGCACAGTAGACAAGAAGGACATAAATCAAGTAATCATAAAACAGGCTTAATAAAGATACAGTTACATGAGGCTTGGTAAAACACATACATAAAGGCTAGCAAAAAAAATAAATGTAGAGTTCAGATTTTTTCAAAGTTATTTTTATAAAATAACTTTGAACACGACTGAGGGTAAACCCAGAGAGTTGTTAGCTTGAGATCTTCCTTTATCATACTGAAGCAGGGAATAAGAAGGGCATGTTGTGTCATTTAATTTTAGAAATTGGGAAGAATGTAAAGAATCATATCAAATTTGCTTCAATTTCTCTTCAAACACACTAGTACATGTGAATAGATATGGCAGCTAAGTCAGAAGGTAGAACTGCTTATAACCTCTACTCTCCTCTAGTCTGTGGAGAACTGTGCATGCATCCTCCATAACTTGACTTATAAACTGGAGGACGAGTCTCCCGAGTGCTTCAACAAGTTCCAACTTGAGAAAGAAGGCCAACATGGGAGAATGAAAAGCCCCACGATTGGATGCTTCAGCCCAAAGAGCAGCAAGGCTCAAAAGGAGGTGAGCATCCACCACCTCAAATGTGTTGGCTAAATCATGACAGACCCTTAAATCCAAGCCACTTTCATATCTCTTTCTCGTCCTTTGTGCTCAGTTTTTATTTGATGCGGTGCGGGGGATGCCAGAGGACAGCAAGCCATCAGGTGTGAAGTGGTTGTGCCATCCCATAGCCATGCAGACCTACCTGTCTCTGCTAGGCTCGTCCCAGAATGGTGCCACACTGGAAGCCTGCAGTGGTGCCCTGCAGAACCTCACTGCCGGCAAGGGACTGGTGAGAACAAAGGAGATAACTATTAGGCTTACCATTTGTGTATGGTGGTAATAGACACTCTGGATTATCTCAGGTTGATTTAAGAAAAGAGAAAAGCAACAGCGATGGATAGGTGGTGGAAATAATGACACATAGCACAACTCACAATAGGATCTGACTGTGTTTTTTTAGTTTTTTTTTTTTTAGTAAGGATAGAGTTTTGTCTCCAGGGATCCAGAGGTTATTAGAGCAAAAAAAAAGAAGTTGGAACAAGGAAATAATAGAACTAGAAAATAATAGGAAAATGATAAATCAAACTGCAAATATAGAGTGTTAAAGTGAAGTAGGAGATACAGCTACTGTGTTTTCATCCTTTTGTATTGTGTTTGCTCTTCTAACAGGGGTCGAGTGCCATGTCTCAGATTCTGGTTCAAAAGCTGGGGGCTCTGCTGCACATACCCCGTCTTTTAAAGTCTCCTAACCGGAGCCTGCAGAAGACTGCCATGTCCCTTCTGGGTAACATGTCTCGGACCAGCAGTTTGCAGACTACCATGGGTAAGAAAAGCATTAAATGTTTAGTTATTTCTTTACATGAATGTAGTGTTAGTCTACATTTACCTAATTTACTTTATGTTCCCTTTTGTCTTCTCTGTAGCAAAGCAGATTCTGCCTGAGCTCACCAGCCTCGTCTCCTCTGGCCCTCGAGAGATGGGAAACTCTGACGAAACAATAGCAACAGCATGCAACACATTGCGGAGTCTGATGTTGGCAGACACTGAGGTCAGCAAGAAGTTTGTCAAAAGTGAACTGGTGTCATCAGTGGCTGACCTCTGCGAGAACCCGTGAGTTTTTATTTATTCATCTCTGTGTCGGGGAGTTAGCCGTGGCAAATTTAAATTGATTTGTTTGATTTGTGTTTAAGGCACTTTGCTGGCATTCTTCCTCTTTAACCGGTAGCATTTACAACCTGCTGATTTACCACCGTACTCTTTTTATTAAAGCTTATTGTCAAAAGCTCTCAGTCAACTTTTGTCTTGCGCTGTCAAATTACCGACCAACTTACTTCTCACAATTCTTGTGTGTGGTTTGTCTTATTTTTATTTTTTTTCCTCTTCCTTAATGACATCTGCTCCCCTCTCTGCTCCCCTTCTGTTCTAGCTCTTTCCCCAAAGGCAACAAAGCAGCTTCCTTGCTCCTCTACAGCTTATGGAACGATAAGAATTTGCAAGGCATAGCGAAAAAGGTAAATCAGAAAGAGCTGAAATTCTGTGTGACTGACTGTGTGTTAGTTCTCTAAGGCAAACACAACACAAACCTACTGTGTCTGTGTATTAGGTTAAAGTTTAGCACATACTCACACTGGAGAGGGATGGCCCAGCTGAAATGGGTAGGTGTACTCTTGTGCACACAATCACTTTCCCTTCCCTCCTGCCACACCCAGAATTTCTGTGAATACATAAACAGTTACACTGGAATCCTAGCGGACTGGTTTTTGTTGCCCACTTTCTGTTATGGGAGGAGTAGCACATGGAATAAAGGAAGAGAGACGAAGAAGAGGTCAAGGCAGTAATAGTCAAGGAAGAGGTGTGTAAGAGTATGAGCAAATGTGCTTACATGTTTGATATGAACAGTAGCAACACTTTTGTATACATGCCATAAATCTAAAACTAAAAGTATCAGCTGGCAAAAGAGGGAAAACACTACTGTTTTCACACTGACACCTGTTTTCACATGATTTGTCTCAGGCTTCTATAAGTTTCTGAAATGGTACATTTCCTCGAAATTAGAGAAAGGTTGCTGGTATGTTTTTGCTTATTGTATGTATGCGATTGCATTTGTGCAACACCCTATACTGATGTTTAAATGTTTGGATCCACAGCAGGGGATGGCCAAATCACTTTTTGTCAATGACAGCTATGCACAGGTCGGTGCAGGTTATTGAGTGAGCGTGGCGGACGAGTGGAAAGGTACCGCAGAGCCTGAGAGGTACAATGTGCTTCTGAATGTTTATCTGCATATATTCAGATGTAGGGGCAAACAAGGCCAGAATTTGTCATCAGGATTAATACCTTGTTCCCTGTGTTTCTCTTTTCTTCCATGTACTCGTGTGTGTGCTTGCAGATGAGCTCCAGCATGTATAGACAACGATGTGGCCACACCCTTTCAACAAGGAGAGTAAAATGACATTCTTTACTTATAACCTTGTTGAAAGAGTCTAGTAATTAAGAGTCAATCAAACATTGCCTATAATTTAGTGAAAAGAGAGCTTCTAATCTCATGAGTAATCCTGCAGTGTTTCATATATTTAATTTGAATATGTTTCTGCCTGTGAATAGAAAGTGGTAAAGTCTGCATGTACTGAAACCCAGTTCTTCTAGCCTGACAGCTGCAATACACCAGGCAATGTTATCTGCACTGGTCTTTCACTTAAGCCATGCTGAGATTATTTACATTTATGAATGGCATTGTTGTCAGATGTGTCTATTTGCAGTGTCTAAATGATCAAATAGCTTCATATCTTCAAAATATCTTCTGCAAAGGATTCAGCAGCCAAAAAGTTAGGTAATAAAGAAAAAATATGACAAGAAAAAAAAAGACTTTAGTTCTTTTGTAATACTGTCACTACCAGATCAAATCTCATACATCCAGTTGGGATTTTTTATTTTATTTACTTTGCTGTGTTTGCATTATGTGACTCAGATTGTTGTTTTGCAAAGAATTAACATAAACCATTTTCAACAAGAGTGCCTAAATATTTAAAGAAATAGCTCCACATTTTGGGAAATAGGCTTGTTTGCTTTCCCACAGAGAGTTAATGAGAAGATTGATACCCATGTCATGTCTGCACGATGAATATTAAGCTGCTACCAGTTAGCCTAGCTTAGCACAATGACTGGAAACTGGGGAAACTCTGTCCAAAGAAAACAAAATCCACTTAGCAGCGCCTCTAAAGCTCATCAATTAACACTTCATATGCCATTTGTTTAATCCCTTATTGTTTAAACAACACATAGGGGTTTTTACAGGGTTTGGGTTTTTTGTTTACCTTTGGACAGAGCCAGACCAGCTGTTTCCGGTCTTTGTGTTAAGCTGACCAGCTGCTGACAGTAGCTTCATGTTAATCGGACAGAATCAAGAGCGATATCGATTTGTCACTTACCACCTTACGAGGCAGTGAATAAGTCAAAATATCGAAGTACAAGTGCAGTAGGCCTACTAAAAGCCATGTTTTTTTCCTCTTGCTTTGTCATAAACCTGCTTTTTGAATGTTACAAATTGTATGCTATGTTTTGTTTTGTTAGTTTGTTGTTAATTATTGTTCGTTTTCTTGCATAAACTGAAGAATTGGAGACAGAAGTACTGGAATATAGTACACAACATGCAAAATCAGCTGTCCCCATTCACTTATTAACAATGTATAGAAAATTGGAGCATTATAACTAGTGATTCCCTGAAACCCTTTTTAGTCTAATTTGAACATTTTTTTTAATAGTATTAATTCAGATTTTTTTTTATTTTAAATAGATGTGATTCTTCATCTAAAACCTTTTACAGTTATTTGTGTTGCTATTTTTGCCTTAAATGTTTTAAGGGCTCATTAAAGAGTATCTGCTCTCATAATCCAACAACTTAAATCCTCTTCAGATTCCAATGCTTTTGAAGACCCAGCAATACAAATCACTGAATGAAAGAGAGGAGATGTTTGGACTCTGTGGAGAGTCCCCATGACTCTAACAATACAGCAGTGGACTGTTTTTGTTTTGTTTTTTGCTTGAGACATATATTCCTGCTGAGATTCATTTGCCTCCAGGAAGACTGATGTCAGTATTGCTTAGAACGTATTTTTGGAGAAATGTGTGTGTGACATTTTATTAGAAGCTTTTCCTGTTACTTAGTCTGTAAATAGAATAAATAGAAGCTATAATGACAACTTTGTAAGTGGCTTTTATTGAACAACCAACAAACTTTAAAGTAATTGAATGTGCTAATTAATAACCATACTATGT
>NC_048413.1:13751684-13833073 GCF_013103735.1 Etheostoma cragini
ATACTGGATTCCATGCTCATAATTTCATCATCACCATAAAATAGATTAAAGATATTTATTTATCATAAGGGAAATTTCTCTGCTGCAGTACCATTTATTGTAGATTCCTTAAACTAATTAAGCTCCAATATTTTATTCCAACAGGGTGTTGTGGTGTGTTAACATGCCAGTCTCTGAGTAAGAGAACTATGAAAACAAAACGAGAAGCCTCTTGGCTCCGTTTTCTAAACTGGGTGTGAGAGTCTGACTGAAGCAGTTTTGGTGAGAATGTTGCTGAGAATGTGCACATTGCAAGGTTTTCACACAAACAGTACATGATTGTTAATTTCTAATATTCACAATATATTAAAAAATGCTTCATATTCTATAGGATTTAGATTTTCTTAAAGCCCTTTTTACTGTTGACTGAAGTAGCAAGTTTGTTGTTCAGTGATAAAATAAATCATAAGGAAGTTTTTTACTCAGTGAAAATGAGTAATGGCACTTATTTTCTATTGACCTGTTGATCATTAACTAAATATGAAGAAATTGCTATCAACTCTTATGTCTGTAATGTTCAACTTTCTGCTCATCAATCAAACGTCTCCATGGTCTGCTGCAGAATCAAAAACCCCATTGCAATAACAAAGAAATCCTTAGTGCCTCATTTTATTTTTAAGGAGGTTACCAATAATGTTGTATTCTTACATGCATATACTGTATATATCAGTTTGAAATATTCTGAATGTAATTTGATTTAGATTAAATCAGAATATATATTTACAACATTTACATCTTCTGAGTGTTGTTGTTCTGGAAAATGATAGATAACATCAGAAAGACGCAGCAACTCCACCCGTGGACCACATCAAGTAGGTTTTTAATTAATTTAGATCAATTAGTCATATCTGGCCACAAACTCAGTAATCATACTATCCCTAAATGGTATGCTCGTTTCATTACAAGTTGTAATGCTTTCCGCATGCTTGGTTATTCCATCAAATCCAAATCAATGATTTCATTGGTATTCACCTTTTGATACACTTTTAAAAGAAGTTGGAAAGCAGTTGAAGGAGGATCATCTTTTTTGAAATTAAGGATTGTCCCACCTGGATTACTGTAAAATGAAAATGATTCATTCCCTTCCAGCTTTGTGTGTGTATTTGTGTGAATGTGTGTGTTGGGTGGAGGTCTGGGCGTTAGCCCAAGGAGTATTATTACAGTCTTAGTCATGTCGTAGCCTGTCTCTGAGTCGGAAGAGACTATTTGCTTTATGCTCTCTGCATTCATGTCTTGAATGTCATTTTACTCGCTGGAGTTTTGGGTGCTAAAAAACTCATGCACCCATGCTCAAAAGTCTGAAAGAGCAAGAAGTCATTGATTGAACTGAGATTTTTTTATTTACACCCTAAACACAAAGGATCTTATTTAAAAGTTGGTAAAGAGAGGAAAACAACAAAGTGAGATGGCGCTTTTAAACTGGATATAGTTGGTACTGTAGGTGATGGTTAAGTGGAAACCGGTGTGACTGGGGTGTGGTAGGAAAGTCATGGTTTTGTTTGAGGAGCTGGCTTTGGAAAAGGGCTGATAGTTCCACTGCTCACTCAGCAATTATTTCCTCAGGCCTCTTTTGGTCCTCTTGGATCTGTTGGAAACAAGGACAAGTTACGTGAGACAAAAGACAACATGTCCACAAAAAGCATTGAAAATGTACGTTTAAAGTAGCTAATATTGTGAGGTGGCTGAATCATCTACAATAAATTTTGACAAAATAACAAGGCACATAGCACACTGAGACATAGGAGTGCTCTTTCAGTCATCTGTGACAGGTGTAACAGCTGGCCACTCAGCCAGCTCTCTGTTTGAGTGAGTAACCGAGCCTCGAGGGGCTTGTGAGTGGTGGTGAGCAAAATGACAGCCGGGCTGTGGCGGGGTGGGGTGCTATTCTGTCATCAAAATGCCATTTAGGTTAGTGATGAGCATTCAAAGGACCACTACCCCTAACAACAAATTGAACATGTATTCAAAAACAGTATCTGATGGTCTTATCACTACTATTTAAATGAAAACACTGTTGCATGCTATGTTTGCGATCAATGGGTCAAATAATACCTTAGCAGTGATGTTAACATTTTATTGTTTGCATCCTGTACTTTTCCCTATTGTACTGCATAATAACGTTTATTTGAATTGGATTGAGAGAGAGAATAAAGAGAAGGAGTGCCGCACACAGCAGTGACTCATTTGAATAAAACAGTCTTCTCATTGTCTTGCAGCACAAAAAAAACACAAGCACCTCTGCAGGAATGTGCCACGTTGTCAGATTATAAGTGAATGCAGAGCATGACCTCTTTGGCATCATCCTGTCTGTTTCTCTGTGTCTGTGTCAGTTAGATTTGTGCATTTGTATGAGAAGTAAGGGGTAAAGCAGAATCCCTGTGACACAAACGCTCCCAGGTTAACATGGCTATTGCTTTGAATTGTGGAGGTATTTAAAATGAGAAAACTGGTTAATTTCTGCAATTTCAGCATTAACTGTAACGTAGTGCAACATGCTGGCATGATGGCCTATTTCACATTCGTGCTGTGTTTATTTTCTGCACTCCATTGCTTTGCTATCGTCTTATATTGTTGCAAACTGCAACCACCAGTCAGACTGCTAGTTTGGGGGATGTCATTTTCTTTAGTCTGGGGCCCAACAGTTAAATTAGGTCTCCAATCTAATGTTAATGAAAGTGTCAAGATATTTAAGTGTTGAGATGTTAAAGTGTCAAACGTGCATTTTAAAAGGAAGAGATGAGAGCAGTTGTTCTCCCTCCCTCTGTCTTTGGGCCTTGACAGGCACTTTGGTAAAGGTTATTTATAGGTTTTGTTCTGGAACATAGTCTGTGTGCAGACGTCCATGAGCGTGGTAGATCTGTGTGAAAAGTGTGTGTGGCATCAGAGAGAGAATAAAAATGAAATTCATGAGTTCATTCTTACATTTTCTGGTGGTCGCTGACGCGGTTCCTCAAGACATTAATCTGGAACAAAGAAAACATGCACGTGTTACTCCAATGTGATCTATTATCCTGTGCCTTACTTCAAAAATATATGTGGCTTACTGTACACACTTCATATTTCTGCCTGGTGATCTGGTACTGCAGTTCAAACTTCTCTGCCTCCAACTTGTGCATCCACTCCCACAGCTCTTGAGCTTTCTGCCTGTGAGACAAAGATACAGTAAAATGGGACATTGTAGTTGTTTTATGTCATGTTGAGAGATTATTTTCAATGTCTTGTGTATCAGAAATAATGTCGCTGCTTTATCTTAAGGTAAAATGACAAAATATGTCTCCACCTACTTGATTCTGTCTTGGCTCATGTTCTCGATGTCCAAAGATTTGCGTCTTTCGCTCAGGATCTTCTTCTTCTTCTCTCTTTCAGTCTGCCTCTTGCCACTCCGTTTTTCTGTCTGTAAAGTATGTAAAAAGTAAAAGTTCTGTTCTACATTCTTCACATTTTAAATACTTTCACTACCCACTATGACCCCGCCTGCTCACCAATTTCTGCATGTAACCTCCAAAGTGGAGGCTAGTGAGGGTTTTCTTCTTCTTAGCTTCATCCTCTGCTCTCCTCTTGGCCTCCTCATCCTCCTTACGAGCTCTCTCGTCCTAAAGAAACATGGGTCCAAAGAGGAGTGATAAGTTTGGAAGTGGTGCATTCAATACAGTAGATGCAGGAAGTATACATGACATTACAGCAACATGAACATGAGTTTACCTCAAGGCGCTTCTGTCGCTCTTTCTCCCTCTCACTGCAGATTCTGTGCTGCTCTGCTCGCTCCGAACGGCGCTTCTCCTGCACAACAGATCATCATCTTAAGAGATCTGAAAGCAGATCTTTAAATTTGTGTCTGTGAATATGTTTATCTTTAATTGGTTTGGATGTAAAGCTCTCACAATCCTCTCCGTGAGATTAATGAGCTCTTCTTCTTCCTTCTTTCTGCTCTCAAAGTGAACCTCAATCAGAGTCTGAAGCTCCATCAGGTCCTTCTCCATCCTTTTACGATGTATATCCTACAGAAACAGGGGTTCAGTGCTTCTTGTGCTTTCTGGCATGGATCTATGTTTCATATGTTTTACACCTTTTCGGCAGAAACACATGCACTGTATGCACTGTGAGTCTGTCACTCACATCAAAATCCACCTTCTCTCCATCTGGGATCTTAGGAGGGATGAGGTTGGGCATGATAAATGGCCTGGAGATTTGGAGGGGAAAAACACAGGGCAATGAGTGAACAACACAGAGTTATAGGATAAAGTAAAAAAAGAATAAGATATATATGAAAAGAAATGTAAAGAAAAATAATTTCTTTAATCCCCGTCACTGTAAATGTCAATGCAACAGCAAGTTCAATATGTCAAACAAATGACTTTGCATGTCACAATTGTCAATATTTTATTGGATTCTTTGGTTTGTAATAGATTTTTTTTAAATTTTAAAAACTTTTTTTTGTGTTGCCGATGGACTTAAGCTAACCATTACAATGTAGACAGAGACGTTTGCTGATCAGAAGATACATTTACTTACAGTTTTATATTTCAAGTCTATAATCTAAAATTCACATTTTTTATCCATCGCTGTTCATAATAATTAAAAGTAAGTCTTTGTGTTGGGGTTTAAAGGGTGAGGTTAAGCTTATCAAAAAAGGTTACACAGATGTATTCCACTTATTTAATACTTTATATTCAATTGTTTTAACTTGCAGAACACATTTTGATTTTGTCTATGTGTATTATAATTCCTTAGTCTCATTCTTCATTGGCAGAAGTTATTTGGTTTTGAAGGTCCGTAAAGCTTGCCATAATGCTTTGGGCGATGTAAACAGGAAGAATGCTATGGATTCAGTGTCTCGGTTGTGTGTTTTTTTTTTGCATTTTAGAAAAATTGGCGCCATTAAAAGTGTGCAGAATTATTCACACAGACAGTTAAAGAACCCTAACCCTAACCCTGGATGACGTTGATGCTGAAGAAACGTAATGTTAACTTGAAGAAAAACGTGATGATTGTCCAAGAGGTTGGATTCTGTTTTCTGTGATTTCAAGCTGATTTGAATGAATGGATGGATGGATGGAAATTGGACATACAATGTAACTGAAATCCCCAGTACAGGTACGTGACACTGAATATAAAAAGAAGATTGTTTTTTGGCACAAATTGCGTCAATCAAAGGAGTGAGTGTGAGTTTTGGCTGTGATACACAGCCACAGCTATGCTACATTTAACCAAAGCCAATGTGTATAAAAAAATCTTGTCCAGAGGCAGTATGTACAAATAAAACCAATGAGATAAAAAATGTTGATTAGTGAGCTTCAGCTAGAAGGATTTCTCCTGCCGTGGGAATAGGTCTGTCAGTGACGACCTTTACACACAGAACCAGGTTCGCTGTTTCCTCCTTGCCGCTACCTGATTTGAGTTGAGTGCCGATGTGAGATGCGCATGCTCAGATTTAAAAATAGACAGTTAAAGAAATGGACCAACAGATCCCGTTGCTCTGTGTCACTCCCATAGACTCAGTATTTATTAACTGGCTATGGATGTAAGTCTAGTGCAGATTTGAGTTGCATACAATATGCTAATGAGAGACAGTAAAAATGGACATACTTAACACAGTTTTTTCACTGCTGGCTACGAGTTAGCAATCAAACACAACAAGGTTGTCAGTTGAATGGTGTTTTTTGAGCTAACGTTAGCAATCAAACAATGATAGATGGTTAAAAAAAATTTGAAATGATTCCCATCTTCTGTTATTGTTTGTAATGAGAAGAAAAGTGTATTATTTCTTCTATTTCACAAATGTCAGCATGACATGTTGTGCTGTAAACTGTTTAAATCTGCGCAACTCCAATCCACACTCGACTTACATCGGGGAGTGACACTCTTGAAGGGGACAAGTGAAGGCCATTAGAAGCATTTTTCCGGTGATAGCTGAGCGTCACTGCGCAAACTCCAACTGAGCTTGATGACGTAGATGTGACGTGGGCAGCCTGTTTGAAAGTTGTAAGTCTTCTGGTAGCTGTGCCGAGAAAAATCTCAATCATTCCCACTCACATTGAGTAGTCCCTGACACCCCTGCTTCCAGTCTGTGTGCTAAGCTAAGCTAAGCTAACCAACTGCTGGCAATACATGAGAGTGGTATTTATCTTCTCATCTAACTCTAGCTCTTTAAGAAAACAGGGCATTTACCAACATTTCAAACTATTAGATTAAATTCAAAGGCTTTGCGCATAGTGGTATAATTATTTGGTTTCAGTGTGTACATCAGGGAGTGTTAACGTTACTCACTTGAATTTTGGTTTGGCCTCTTCCTCTGTGTAGATAAAAACAGAAGGAAACACCAATGAGCTAGTCTAGACCACACACACTCTCACCAAGCGCACACCAAAACATTTCGTAATCCTACCAGGAAACGCCTTCAAAGTATGACCATGGAGCCTGTTTGTACATGTGCTTGTAACAACGGGAAGCTTTAGTTTGGCTGAGTTCATCAAAATGTAACTCAGGGTACATGTTGTACATCCAAGAAAAGCAAAACAGATTCACAATGAATAAGACGTTTCAACATTTATATGGATGGAATTGAGATAAACCGTGTTACCTTCTCCCTCCTCCTCTTCTCCATCTGAAATCAAAATAAGATTCTTGAGAGGCTTGCGTGAGTTTGAGTGTCTGTGTCAAATGAGTGTGTATGGGAATAAGAGGACAGTAAATAGTTGTGTTTTATGAGTGTTGACAGACACACATGAAAAGATAAGAAAGACCAAAATAGAGCACTGAGAAAGTTAAGTACTGTGTGTGTGTGTGTGTGTGTGTGTGTCTGTGTGTGTGTGTGTGTTAATATCATGAATAGCATTTGGTCACTTACTCACCAAAGAAGGTATGGCATATATGACACATGAAAGGCAATACAAGTAGGAGAATGAAAGGATAGTTTTGCAGGTATTTGTTCATAAATCCAAGTATCGGACAAATTGAAATTTAGTGGCGCTAAATAAAGGTCAGGGGATCACCAAAGTCACTAGAAATGATTGTCCTGGAACCATGAATCTCTGTTCAAAAATGTTGTGCCTTTCCTGCTTGTTGACTTTGAGATAATTCACTGAATGAGTGAAAATGTTGACCAGAGGAAGCTAAAGGAAAAGTCAAGAAATCAACAAAGGCAGTAGGATTCATTATCTGGGCGCTGTGAATGTCTGCACAGATGCTTGTTCATATACTTACATACAGAAACTACTCTTCTGATGATAAACTGGACTTGGAGGTGAAATAGAACTGGGCATTAATTCAAAATATTAAAGGAATCTTTATTGTTTCCATTTTTTAAATTTGTTTTTAATAACAAGCACATTTACTCAAACCTCTCTAAAAAAGCTATTGATAAAATTATGTACTTTATATTTGTCAATTATTTCACTCACACAGTAGTATACAAAATTAGGCTTTGCCATTTGGTTATTTCATATAGAATATTCAGTTATTGAATACCATTTTGTGGTAATTCAAATTTGTGAATTATATCGTTATTGATATGTGAATTGGCCAAACTGCCCAGCCCTAAGGTGTAATGCTGCATTCACAAACCAGTTGAAATATCTCTCCTCTCAGTTTGCAACACATCAGGGGAAGGCTAACAGGCGCCACACAGGGCGTTTGCTAATTTGGTAGCATAGATGCCACGGAAAGATTACTTCAAACATCTCTCACATCTCAAGTGATTGGACGTAACAAGGAGACACACCTAAACAATTGCTGATTAAGAATATACATTTAATTCTGACTAATAAGAAAGAGCCTCAGGGATGGGAGGGATGGCTTGTTTTGGAATTACTTTCACCCAGTGGCTATCTGAGGTGACTAAGAGAGAGACAGGAGAGAGGAGGAAAACAGAAGGATTTGACCTCATTGAGTCGCTGGAGACTGTCACATTCCAAAGTAAAGTGTGACTGATAGCAGATAATTTTCCTGTCTGTCTCTGACTGATGCTAGACAGAATAAATGTATCACCCTTGCTTCGCTGCCAACAAATACTCAACCCAACACGTCACTTAGATGTTATCTTGCTGGGAAACCACGGGCACAACACTGATGATGTATCTGCACTCAAAAAGAACAATTTTTACCACTCCGAAACCCTCACCTATTTCTTCCTTGTCCTCCTTCTCTGCAGCAGGTTTGTCATCTTTCTGTACGGCATCTGGAAGAGAAGGAAGTTGTACATCAAATAGTGACATGTAAATTAGAAATCTTGACACTCCCAGGGTGTGATATATTTACTCATTACATTACTATATCACTCTCACTTGTCGATTTCATGAGTTCAATAATGAGAAACAGTTGCTAGATCTGTAATTAAATGTGTGTGTGTGTGTTTGTGTGTGTGCGTGTGTTTGTGTGTGCGTGTGTGTGTGTGTGTGTGAGAGAGAGAGAGAGAGAGAGAGAGAGAGAAAGAGATGTGATGACACAATATATTCTGCAAGTTCATGAGCAGCTGAGTCAATCCCAGATATACAGTATCATGTCATTATACACAGCATACCCACTAAGAAAGCTCCAGGATTTCCATATACCAACTTAAAAATGCCCAATGACATGTAACAACATAGTTTCCAGTATATTTTTAATATATTTTGAATTGTCATCTGGGTTTTTCTTCTTCACATAGGCTAAAAAAACATTTCTGTATTTATTCATTTATTATTTATTTAGTTTCAGGGTGTATTTAGTTATTTTTCATCCTGAACGTCCCGTCTCCTTATTTGCCAAATGTTTAATGGATATTTTGAGCTCAAGTATTATTATTTCTCTGTAATATTTGAACCCAAATTACTCAGCTATAGAACATTTTATTTAATGCTTATAATCCAATTTTGTAATGTTTATGCCCAGATACTGTGCATGTGCATAGTGAGCTCAATCATAGTACATATAGTATGATTAAGATATCATATTATCACGAAAAATATCTGCTGGTACTTGCACAATGTCCACAAAAACAGCCTCCCATTTACCAACTAAGGAGTATTTAAAAAAAAAAGAAAAGATGCTTTCAGCTTAAAGCACACGCCATACCTTCCTCTTCCTCCTCCTGCTCCTCAACCTGCTCCTCCTCCTCCTCTACCCCCTGCTCCCCTGCTGAGCAGAAGCACCGAGCCGTTTAGAGCCATTCAGCCAGCAAAGCAGCCAGCAACAGTCAAACAGAGAGAATGAAAGAAGTGTTTCAAAGCATGACCAAATCAAGCATGAATGATTCTGATGTAATCATTCATGAATGTCAGTCACAGCCGATGGTGGAGAGTGCATTCACTCAAGAACCGTCCTAAAGTACAAATCAGAGGTACTGAGGTTGTGCTTAAATTGAGTGGTTTTTATGCCACTTTCTACTTTTACTCCATTACAATAATTTTTCATTTTTACTTTACAAATTAAATTTTTGCAGAAATAACCTAACCCAACAGTACAAACAGAGCTCGTTATTCAATTAATGGATAAGTTGATTGTCATTTTGTTTTAATTAACAATTCCAAGTTTCAAAATGTGTGGATTCTCAGTTTTTTTATTTTTTATTTTTTTTATAGTTTTGTCTATCGCTTGCGTAAAACAAGCATTGTGAAGGTGTCACTTTGGTGATGACAATTCTCACTATTTTCCGATTTTCTTTACAAAACAAAGAATCAATCTAGACCATACACAGCAAATAATACCAAATCTAAATAATCTATGGATGAAATCCTATACAAAATAGTTCCACTTTAACTGAGTAATAATCTAATGATCTAAATATTGTAATATATCAGTCACAGCGGCCATTTATTCAGTATGAGTACTTAGAGTTAACACCACTGAGTAAATTCTTTGGATTATAATAGCATATGTTTTTTAATGCTTATTTTAAATGCAGGACGTTTAAATTGTAATGGAGTTTTTTTTTTTACAGTGTGGTGTTACTACATCTGAATACATCCGCCCCACTGGTCAAAGCTATGTTACTTTAACCACAGGCGCCCTGACTATCAGCAATCCATCGGTTGCTCTGCTAAGTCATGACCACAAATCATTTATCAATTACACAGATCTTCATTTATAAATGTTCACACAATGTCCCATACCTTCAGCAGCCTCCTCTTCTGAATCACGGAGCCAGAAAAATACACAAGAGAGGAGATGTACAAATGTAACCACACAATGAGAAAGCACTGCATGTTATATATACACACACAACTACTTTTGCTTTCATGCATCAACTAATTACAAGCAAAATAAAAAACAGGAAATCATTATCCAAACCCTGAAGAAATAACTTTTAAATCCTCTGGATTTTCCAAAAAATCTACCTACTTGTGCAACAAGGAAGTCTTTTGGTACAAACGCACTTTGTGCTGCATTACGATAAGCATCAAACATTGGGAAAAAGGTTGATCATATAGCACTGTCTATTGCTAATTTGTGTATACAACAAGAGCTACAGTTATGAAAGCTGCGTGCTGAACAGACAGGCTCAACATTTACATTTGTTTCATATATCAATTTGACATTTTCACTTACAGGAGACAACTGTAAGAGCGTCTTTACGTTCATTTTTGACTGTCTGTAGAAAATGTGTCCAACCTACATGGCTTTAGTTTTAACACTAGTTAACATCTTTTAATGCTGTAGTTGTACTGTGCACTATGTGGTGAATCATAATGGAAGTTCTTACCTTCCACCTCCCTGTAAAAATCAAAACACGTTCATACATTATTATTCTGATAGAAAATCTTAGCTATGCAGCAATGTGTCATTGATATTACAGCAACATAAAGCTGTCATTATAATTGATGTAGTTAAGGAACTACAAGGTATAGTTGTGTAACAGGGTTTGTTTTTACAGTTACACAAGTATGTTATGGTAATAATCAAGCGGAAACGTTTTTAAGCTTTAGCACGATGCAAAAAAATGAAAAACGAGCTTCAACCTACTCCTCATACTCCTCCACCACATCCTCGTTGTCAGACATGACGGGGAGCGTTCAGGTGTGCACCAGTGGATCTAAACATTAACCAGAATCTGTAAATTAACCTAGAAATAATGTTCTCTTCACTTTTATTACATCTTCATAACAACGTTTAAAGCATAAATACTGGGTTATAATCAGTGAAACGTACCTGAGTAAGAGTGATGAAGAAAGACAGCTGACTGAGAGACTCAATGGGCAGCAGAGGAGAGGTCGCTGCTTTCACTAATAGCAACGTGAGGTGGGTCTCAGAGGGTAAAGGGACGGACTGTGTATGGGGGAGAGAGGCTTCAGGACCCCTTGTTATTATATTAATAACTTTTAAGATAGCATGTACCCTTCATTATCACCATTCCCAAAAAAGGCCACAGTGTGCACAAGTGTGGTTTGCAGTGGCAAAAAGATCAAGATAAAGCACACAGTTGCTCACAAACAATGACTCACACACCACATACACATTTTTTCACCCTTGTATGGCAACCTGCCACTGACAGAACACAGGCATCAAGCTCTTATCTACCCCCCCCCCCCCCCCCCCCCCCCCCCCCCCCCCCCCTCCCCTCCCTCTCCCCCTGCTGAGATAAGTAGTGTTACATAGTGTGCATTAAAAGAACAGGAAGTGTTTCAATGTTGTGTTAGCAAGCAATTTGAAGAAATTCACGACAGAAGTATAGTACTAAAACATTTTATTTATTAGAAAGGCAGCATTTTGCCCACAGTGACACAGAACTAAAGGTATATTTTAGCTGATTGAAAAAAAACAAAAAACATGGTCCCACTGCTGCAATTCTGTAAAAATAGACGTTATTATCCTTAAAACCTACACCTGTTTAAAGTGCTTGAAAAAGTACACAAAGGCAAATGGCTGAAAAGCTTTGAAAGAAATATGTCACTTTCCTCCCTGTTTTCTATCACTGGTCTTCTCCTCTCCTGACATTTTTTGCTTTTTACCCTTCCTCACACATTAATATTCATGTAATGTCAATGTTTGAAGTAAGACTTATTTGTACTTTAAGCAATGCATTAGTGTATGATTAAAGCAGTATCCTCAACACACTTTTTCTCTTTATGGCATATCTGTTCCTCCTGTGTGCTTTGGCAGGGAAGTAAAAAAAAAAAACATAGTATGAAGAAAGAATCAGTCAGTCATGGCATCCACCCCACCATCTACTAAATCCTACAAATAAGGGCACAGAAAGGCAAGAAATTATTGCTGAAGATACACATTTTTATTTCCTATACAAATTTAAAGTTATGTTAGAGTTGTGAGGGACGGTAATCTCACTTGTTGGCCTTTATAAATAGACATCCTTCTTCACTTGCAGAGTTTTCCAGGGCTGGGTTTTGGGACACTGTTCTCCTCTCTGGTCTCAAACAGGCTCCTCTTACCGATGATGTCCACATGTCTCAAGTCCTGCAAATAGGAAATTGAAAAATGATCACACTTGTTTTTACAAGACAATCAACCCTCAATACAACAGACAAAAGTAAATCATAAAAAGTCATGAAAAACATGATAAGTGAAAAGATCTTTATTTGCTCCAATATAACGAAAATGGCAGAGTTCTCGTAGCTATGGAAACCTTGCTGTTAAAACTAACAGCAACCCAGTTTCTGTATGTCATAGAAACCGTTTTTAAACTTCTGAAGTTAAGCCAACCAGTTATTAGTTTAACTGTGAACTAAAGACTCTAATCACCACTATAGGAGAATAGAACGAATGTTGCTTTCAGAATAAAAAAACTCCTGCTTCCTATTCATTTATATTATAAATAATCACAGTTGCCAGAACTAGAGGAGAAAACCTATTTTTAAAATCAACAAGGAACATAATGTGAGTTGGTTTGGTAAGGGCATCCTAATCAAATGTGAGCAGCAGGAAGAAAACAAATATGTACTGCTCTTGAGGCACACACAGTATAGATGAAAGAGTACGACTGCCCTCTAGCTGCCAGATGCTACACTTGTTTAACATCTTACATGATGCAGTTTTACCAGACATGTAACTATGCAAATAGCCTCACAGTAGGAAGTGAAGACCCAGTATCGTTGGTCTTGTTGACCCAGCGGTTGATCCGGTCTGACATTCCTGATTGGAAGCTCCTAAATTCCTGTGAATTTCCGACAGAGATGTGAAATAATCAGAACCCATACATGCTAATATCAGTCCATGCATTGATGGCACATGCAGATCTGACAGGTGATTTTGAGTAATAAATGTACCTGTCTAGAAACCCCCGGGCTGGTGGGGCTCGCCCCCTGTTTCTCCTTCTCAAAGAGGCCTCTCTTCCTGGACACCTCTTCCAGTAGAAACAGGGTCCTCTGGGTCACGTCTGGAGATCGTATTATTTCAGACTTCTATGCGCATATAGGAAGCAGAGTCAAGAAAAGAACATCAGCGTTGATATGGAAAAAAAATGTTCCTTATATATTTTACTTGTACAGTGACTTAAGTTGTGTCATTCTGTTTTGTTGCAGAGAGTCTGACCTGTGCAGCCTGAGCCAGTCTCTCCATCTTCTCCTGGATGGACCTGGATGAAATCCTCTGCCTAGAGCTAGACAAAACAGAATGCACATATGCAAGGGCTGCGTACACATTCTTTGACTAAAATAACAATAATTCAAACTTTTAGAAAAGGTTAAAGAAAATCATTCGGCTGTAAAAACTCACTTTCTTTGGAAGGATGATGCTTTGTCTTCATCTTCATTTTGGTCCTGGACAATTAACATTACACACACACTCATTATACACACTGTAAATCATCTGTGTACCACCCTAACACAAAACAAATACATGAATATATAATATACATACTATTTTCTTATTATTATGATCCAAGTCAACATTCCTAATCTTTTTACTCAGTAAATATTGAAAGATTACCTTTCCGTCCAAAGTGCAAAGTTATGACTACAGCTATGACTAGTATTAGATAGCTTACTGTGTTGGATTCAAACTTCTTGGAGGCCAACCTCACGCTCGCACTACAACAGAATACAGCTGTCAGCAACCAAACTGAGGTAGACAGATCCAACGACAGGAACTTAAAATAAAGATGTTGCCTTACCTCCTCTGCAGCGGAGCACTCTCTTCTTCTTTCTTCCTCATCATCTGTGGAAAACCAAGCCTATGTGAGTGTGCGTTAGCAGACCTTACAGTCGTCCAAATATCAGCAGCTAATGACCAGCACAAATATCCCGACTCTTTTGATGTGTTGGGGTGTTAACAAAGCAACCAGTCAGCAATAAAAGCTGGTAAATATTGCTTCAGCTATTAGCACAAGCCCGAAGCCTGAGTGACACAACCAAATTACCCTGAAATGATAGTCTAACAGCTGATGAGAGATTAAACCTTTTTTTACAGTCAAATAGGGACAGAATAATGTTGGCAGTTAGCCGTGTGTGTGTGTGTGTGTGTGTGTGTGTCTGTGTGTGTGTCTGTGTTAGTGTGTGTGTGTGTGCATGTGTGCATGTGTGCCCGCGTGTTTACCCTGAAAGATATAGTCCTTGAGCTCTGTCTGATGAACGCTGGTTTGGCCGTCTGTTCAAAGTTGTCGTTGGAGGAAGAGCCATTCACGTTGGTCTAAAGGTAAAGCAAAATAACATTTAGTGCTACACAGGATCATATTTAACTATTCCCATTAAGATGAAGATGAGCTGAAGTGAGCATCTCTTGTATTCTTCAACACTGTGTACTTAACAAAGGCACCAGTGATAGTTTGGTTGTATTGGCACAAAGACTGTAACTTTCACTCTTTAAACACTAAAGGATGCTGCTTTATTGAATTGATGATCAACTGCATCAGAACTTCGCAGCCAAACTCCATGAGACAAGCAAAATATGAAGCATAGATAGATACGTTGTAAATGATGTTGTGTGTGTGTGTGTGTGTGTGTGTGTGTGTGTGTGTTGGGGCGGGGGGTTAATGTCATAGCTAATCTACTGATGTCCCCCAAGGCATGCCCTCCCCCCTGAGAGATGCTGTTGTGACAATGGGTTGTAAACGTTGTAAATGATGTTGTGTGTGTGTGTGTGTGTGTGTGTGTGTGTGTGTGTGTGTGTGTGTGAAAATACCTCCTGTGTGTGTCCATTCTGAGCAGGGCTTTGAGCTCCCCTAGGAGAAGGGCTCTGGCAAGGCGATGGCCAGTGTTCTCGAGGTGAGTAGGGGGCTGTCGGAGAGCGAGGGCTCATGGGACTTGTGCACCCGCTGGCGGAGGGGCTTTTGTCGAGTGAGATGGAGACGGAACTGCAACACCAGAAACACAAGTGAACTGAAAGGTCAGTTGAAGATGTGCATGAGAAAGCAACTCGTTCTCCAACTCACAGTAAAGCCGCAGAGTATTATGTCTTTACCACACCCTGTTCAAGTCTCCTTTCAAAATTTTGACTGTCTAAATCTTCTAAGACAATATTCTTGCTTAGATATCTTGCCGCTGATCTTGATTAGACAGTTGTCCGTCTATGTGAGTTTCCATCTGGTTATATTAACTGAATGTCTAAATGAGTGTGTCTCTTGAAGACTTTAGTTGGTTGGCACATATGGCTGTTTTCATGTGGTTTATTACTTTTATCAGATTACTTACTCTTGGTTGCGATTTCACTGCTCTACTACACTCTTCTTCTTCTCTCTTGCACTTTAATTTCCCTGTGTGGAATCAGTATCCTTAATCTTATCTTAAAGAAATGTTTGATCTGTATGTGATCCTTCCTGATGACTCAGACATGAAAAGAGCATCAGACATACAGTTTATTGTGATCATTTACCTGACAAACTTGCGAGGCGGGTTGGACGATGGCTTGGGATCGCGGTCATTGCTCGACGACTGTCCATTTTCGTGCTAACAAAGAAACAAACAGTAGAAGAGACAATCAATATGAGCGCACAACATAGAAGCTTTTGAACAGAGCCACCAGAGACACACCTCACATTACACATTACTTAGAGCCGCCTGCCATTGTAATGAAAGATAAAGTTAGTTATGACCTTAAACCAGCCTTATCAAAGTTTTATAGATGTTTTGCATTTGATTCGTGTGAAGCGTGCAGCAAGTCCAGTTATAAGACAGGCCATGATCCATACAGTAATTTCCTCAGTTTCCTCAAATTCTATCAATCATTTATTTATTCTGTTTGTTAACTCAAAGAAAATATGCTATGTGTTTCCATCTTTACAGAACACATAACATTAATATCTTCCCCTGATGAGAAAAAAAAGTTGTTTTTGTAGAATTTAGAAAATGATTAACATGACTCTGCCTCTGTGTGGGGTAACAGTTAACTGTGATTAACCACACTGCAGGGTTGCCATAATGGTGGCACTGTTAGGACTAAGTGAAGCATTAATAGTTTGGATGTGAGTGCTTGTCTACCGCTCTTGTCAAAAGGATTTGTCTGTCAGTGAAGGCAGTTCATACTTTGTCATTTTTAGCCAAACTAACTGAATGACTGCAGGAGTAGCAGTGCTAGTCGGTCAGTCCACCACTTTGGCGCAGACTGTAATTACCTCAACAACTATTGTGTAAGATGGATTGCCGTGCCTTTTTGTACATGCATGTTCCCAGAGGTTATATCCTACTGACTTTGTTGCTTCTCTAACTTCTCCTCACAGGAACAGCACATCAAAGTGTTCACTTTCCCCCTGAAATACCCAAACATTTCCTGCATAGATTAACACAACATTTTGTTCAGACATTCATGGTCCTGAGATAATTTATCCTAACCACTTTGGGGACCCAATGACTTTTAATCAGCACTATCATCAGGTCAAAATCTCAGTTGCAAAAGTTATGACACTCCCATCGTCCTCAGCTGTACTTAATCTTTTGTAATAATTAGAAAATGTAAGCATGCTAACATGCTAAGTAAGGGTGTGAATATGGAAAACATTACACTTGCTGAACATCAGCATGTTAGCATAACATTGTTATTGCGAGAATGCCTAAGTGAGCCTCACTGAGCTGCTCTAGACTCTAAATTGTGTTGTCATTTATTAACTATGATAACAAAACAACAACACCAGCACATCATTTCAGTCTTACTTGTCTGTTTGTGATGTTGGTGTTGCTGGTGTGGCTGTAAGAGGCGGTTTTTGGCGGTGGTTGTGGTTTGCACGGGGCATTCACAGAGGGCAAAACACCACCCTGCTCATCATCTATGTCCCCGAGTAGCTCCACCCTGGCTCCTCCGCTGCAGGCCTCTGCTTCATCCTCCCCTACCTCCTTTTGTTGTCTCAGCATCTCCACATGCCTCATCCTTCGCTTTTCATCCCGGACTCGCAGCATCTCCACAAAGTCCAGCTGCATCTGCTCCACACTGAAAAGAACCAGTTTATGCACGCACATGAATGACGGATATATGGTGGATTGTCTCCAGTAAGGGAAAGGACCTGTCAGTCCTGTGTCTGATTGTGTTTCTCAAATGAAAGGCTCTACAGATCCTCTCTCTCTTTGAAGACTGCTTCTGCTTCAGGAACTCAGCTGGGGGTGTTTTTGATAACTTAGCTGTTGGTGTTTCTGATAACTTAGCTGTTGGTGTTTTTGATAACTCAGCTGGTGGTTGTTTTTGATAACTTTCTTCATGTGTTTGAAAACTATACAGATGACACACTCCCATTGGCAAAAACGTGTAATAATCCTCTCTCTACACCTTTGAAATACATCCACTAAAACCATCAAAAGCAGATGGAATCTCATATACTAGCATGCCTATGGCTAACATACAGCAAAGATGGAGTGAATGAAAGACAGATAAAGAGAGAGATAGTAGCAGAGCATAAACCGTGCATAAAGAAGAGCAGAGCACACATCTACAGCAACAGAATCAGGTTCCGACTGTCTACAGATCAAGCTTTGACAAGTAAAGATGAATGAATTGCTTTACTAAATCATGAAAATAACCTGCTGAGGCCCTGGGACGTCTCACTTGTGGAGTCTGTCCCAAAGGCGCTGTCGCTGGTGGGCGAGCTTCCGGTTGTTTGGCTGAAGTTGGCATCTGGGTCGGCGGTGCTGCTCGAGCTCTTCACCCTCCTCCTCCTCTCCCTCTCCACCTCCTCCTCGTCCTCCATCGTCCACTGGCGCGCCAGGCTGAGTACAGAATCATAATGCACTCAGGACACGCACATAACAATCAGACAACGTGGAAGTAAAACAGAAACTAAAACCGAGGTAGAGACAAAAATGAAGATCCAAATCCCAACGTGAAAGTTTTCATGAAAATCTCCAGAAATGGATCTAATAAGCTGCTTGTTTTGGTTGCTGGAAAGGAGAGATTACAGTTGTAATAACGGTTTCACAGAACCTGCTATACTTGTTCATCAACTGTTTATGAGGAGATTTACAGTTGGTTGCTTGTCTGAACAACTTTAAATTACATTTCAGTCTAGTGTCATGCAGGATGTGTGTAGAAAGTACAGCGTTTATTAGTCTACTATCTTTTAACAATGACAAAAGAAAACAGAAAGTAGCTTTTTCATAAAGCTGCTGTGGGTTTACAAGGCTGCTGACTACAGATATTGTAATGCCCCTAAATGAATATTATAAACTCATTTTTGTTCTGCTCAACTGCCATAGTGAGCTATGTTTATGCTTGTTCAGCGACTAAAGTTAAATTCCATAACATCCACTGTCAAAAAGCAGCAGTTGCAGATGGTGCTCTCAAACACAGGTGTCATATTCTCTTTAAAGAAAAAGCTCCTACCTGGACAGAGCCGACCAGTTCTTCCGACTTATGGACATATTGGACGCAAATATATAAAGTTAAGTTAAGTTTCCAGGTGCACTTCGCTCACAGACAAGAGTAAACTGATTAGCACTCTATGGGCGGCAGTCAAATTACAGACAGAGCGGCACAAAGCAGTCCACCTTTACCCCGATGCAGCTCACTAAGGCATCACATGACCACAAAGGTGAGCTACCCACCTGAGAGAGAGGGAGGGAGGGAGAGAGAGGGAGAGAGAGAGCTTCTCCTTGTATGGTGGGATTATGGCAGTTATGATAGCTGTGACAGTCACTTCTTTGTAGCCATTCCACACTGCTGCTATACAATTAAAGCTAACACAATACGCAGTAATGTGAACAAGTAAAAGTGTAAAGATAATAGAGATAAAAAAGTCAATAAAAGTTGATGTAAAAAGATGTTTTTGCAGTGTAAAACACCAGAAAAAAGGTTTTGCAAACATAGCACTTCAAGACAGCTACAAAGTAGTTAACTAGAAAATATCAAACACAAAATAGAAAGAGAATACAAATCTATGATAATAGAACTAAAGATCAATTTAATAGCAATAAACAAATGAGTTTATTTTTAAAGAAATGTCAACTGAATTGGTAAATTTGAAAGGAAAAGGAAACTATATGACTATAAACTATATTCTATGTCAAACTGGGTTTTGATGCTTTGTTGCACTGGGCAGTAAGTCTCTTGACAGTGTGAGTCAGACTGTTTGCTCTGCTGTGTAAGGCCACACCTGTCCTCTCAGCCCAGTATGTCGGACTCTGACCCAGGCTCGGGCTACGTCCAACACACACACACACACGCACACACACACACACACCCGCCATCTCACCTGGCTTCATTACCAAACCTGTATCTGCTTATGTTTTTGCAGACCGTGCCACAATAAACAGGATAAGCTACTGTCATGATTACAGGTAATGTGTAGCTGTTGTTGCTCATCCAGACCAACATTTGTGTGTGAGCATTAAAAGCCAGCTTCACTCATATTTGTAGAAGGTTGGCTTTCAGGCAGCTTGTACCATGAAGATGCTATCGAATGGGACTTCTTTGCATGTTGCATCCTGGCCAAAGAGGCCAAGCGTGCATCAGTGCTGTCATTGTAAACACTGAAGACTGAATTGTGTGTATGTGTCTGTGTTTTTGTGTTGCTTCACTGTTAATATGGAGGGAAAAATCTATTCAGTGACACATGATATACTGCAGGTTCTTTGCATCCACAGGGATAAGGCGATTAAAGCATCATTACCGAAGCCTTTTTTTTGGGTGTGCTTTATGAGCATGCAAAACAGACAGTGCCGTGGACAGCTGCCAGGTGTATGAGCATATCAGCACAAAGTTACTGTCTCGCAGAAGGGTCTCTGTGTCAGAGGTGCAATTCTTCAGTCCGTCAATATGTTCCATTGACATTCCTCTAATATAAAACTGTACAGCTTTGCTTGCAGCTTGTAGGGCTGTGCTTTGAGCTAAATAAAGGGATAACAATTACTCCTGAGTGGGCTATTGATATCTTTGCTGTATCTTAACATTTTGAAGCTTGCAGTATTGCAAAGGAAAGACAGCAATAAGATGAAGACTATTATCTTAGAGAGATGAAGATTCCCCCATTTCTATCTTTAAAGAAATCTATTGGCCATTGAGCACATATTCATACAGAAAAAAGCACAATGAAATGGAGATGCATTTAGTTTGTTTTATTATTGTTGGACTTATTTGTGCATGTATAAATCCATCTGACAAATCATTTTTACAGCTCAAAAAACCACAGGCCATGCTTTTGGACATTTTATCACTTAGCAAGAATATGCAGTTTAAGTTGGCCGGGCCATGTTAATATTGGCTATAACATCATTTGGCCTGCTGATTACAATACTATCCACCATTGTCTTCTAGAAACACAAGCCGCATTTTTTGAATTTGCTTTACAAAAACTACAAATCTGGGGTTTAGGTGCAATATCAGTTATGTGAACAATACAATTAATAGCACCATATCAATGAACAGCAAACTGATCACTTCTTAAGAAAAGTGGAGAAAATTTCAGGAGTGTAGAGACATGGCAGGGCTTACACAAAAATGGCAGAAATCCAGAAGCTGTAACAGACTGTTAGAAAACAAAACCGACTCAGATGCAGGAGGAGTGATGATCACATGACACCAGCCCATCCCCCTCTGGGTTCACTGGGCAGGACCCTTAGCAGCATCAAACATCTTCTTCCTTCCCTCCATCCCTGACATGGCCTCCACATTCTTCCTCCAGTCACTGTCCTCGACTGGCCTCTTCTGCAGACAGATGCAGTAGAGCATTAGATGGCATAAACGAACAGGAGCAATCTTTTTTCTTTTTTTTAAAAAGAGACTGTGAAGTAGAGCAGGTTCAGAGTATCTTATCATTGTTTTGCCTAAGCCTTTGAGGCCCATATTGTCACCTGGGAATCCCCTATGAGAATGGTGTTTAACTGCTAGTATAACTGGTTTACAGCCCCTTATAACACTCAGCGACAAACACTTCCATTCAGGCATACACACAAACACACACCCGCACCGGCTAATCTTCACAAGTACACACAAACACACGCACACACACACACACACTGACCAGCAAGCAGAACCGCTTACAAAAGTTACTCTTCTGTGTATAATGGGATCATTGTCTTACGTACCGTACCTCCTCTCACACACACACGGTTGCCGCCCTGCACTGGCCTGCTGCTTGGTATCTCAAACACACCCTACACACACACACACACGCACACACAAACTTTTCAGGTGTTCCAAATGGCACTTTAAGCACTGATGTCATGCATTTGAAAGCAACCTTGCATGCTTGCCCTTGGTAAGGTAGACATCTTGCTTGCAGTGGTTTGCTTGTGTTCAGTGTGTGCGTGCATGCATGAGAGGGTTTTGTCTTTCATTTCCTTCTGCACACACCTTCTCAGTATCCTCTTTCTTGACAGACTTGAGGTTGGCTCGGAGGTCCATGGAGACCTTGTGCTTTGAGCCCAGAAGTGAGCGAAGGATGGCATCAGCAGACACACGAACACGACGAAGACTTGGTCTCTTGAATTTCCCTCTGAGGTCCAACACCTTGATGTTAAGGTCTTTAATCTGGACCAGGGACAGAGAATCAAAAGACAATTTACCATTGGTCATTAATGACCAAGACCATTAGTACTGCAGGAATTTTACATGGTGACAGTTTTGCTGCATCTGCTTATGTGAGTTCAGCCCATAGCACATGGAAATGGGTCGAGGAAGTTATGTATACCTCACGTGTGTTGAGCATGACTTTGGCTTCAATGTCGTATCGCTCCTCATCCACCACATCTATCTTGGCATGAAGCTCTCTGCAGAGGTCCTGCACGTACACACACACAGCAACTTAAAATCTGTGCATCTGAAAAAGTTGCAGTTGCGGATCATCATCCTGTATATCCTCTATATGACAGAGCTTTAATGCCCGGACTTCCTTTAGTTTAATAGAATTAGCTGAAGTAGAAATCCATATTTAGTGGGGTTTTGGTTTTTAATGAGGAGGCAGAGGGAGCAGCAGTGCAAGGCAGTTATCTGGCAGATTTCTTGAAAACATCACTGAAAAAAGATTGTTTACATCCTGGATCGACAACAATTGCCTGTAGTAGAATGGGAGCTGCAGCTTTTACAGGTTTTAGATTACCAAAGAGCCAGAGGTGGGAGTGAAGAAAGCAAAGGACATCGGAAGATTTGGGGAATTTGAGGAAAAGTTACCTGTAGTTGTGCAAGACTCATGCTGCTGGTGTTTAGAGGAGGAGCTCTCTCTGACAGATAGTTCTGTTTCTCCTCCTCTTTAACCACAACCTCCTGTTCCAATTCCTCCTTGGCCTTTGCCACCATCAGACTCTGTACAAATATGAATCAACAGATAATACAATGTAATACAGGACGCTTTTATATTGCTCTGGTAAAGCACATCAAGTTTAAACGTTTTTTATGGAAACATTAATGTCAAGTACAGACTGTATGTTCAGATGTAACTGTAAATCAGAGGTTAAAGTACAGCTACAAAGAACAGGACGTCTGCTGCTCTCCTGTGGTCAAACACCTGTATTACATCATAGTTTGTCAGAAACATCTCTCACCTTGAGCATCAGCTTCCTCGAAGCTGAGATCTTTGGCTTCCTCTGGATGGAGAGCATTGTTCAGGACAACATTAAAATGTTAGTACTTCACTTGCAGCTTTTAATATCATTATCTGAATTGTTTTGTATTTGTAGCATTCACAAAATATTTAGCAATCAGTGATAAAAATTGGCTTACCTCTTGCCTGTAAAAAACAACAAAATTACAATATTTAAAAGAAAGGAAAGACAGGATTATTCCTAAACAAAGCTCAGACATTTTTGTTTTGTGTTATGTGTGTGCGAATTAATGAGTAAATGGTCTATAATAAGACCACAAAGCCTGATCACTCACACATGCTCAGGCATCCTGCTGATGAGATTTCACTGGAGGAGAGACAGAAGAGATTAGAAACACACACACACACACACACACACACACACACACACACACACACACACACACACTGAACAGTTGTCAGTGTTTGTTCATCAGCCTTTGTAGGGCCAGATCATTTTTCACTCTTCTCTTCTCTTCTCTTGGAGATCTCTGCTCTACCGCAATACAGTGGAGGTGAATGACATATTGTTTGTGTGTGTCACAAATGTTCAGTAGAGAGGAATCAGGAATAAATTTCCCAGGTTTCCAAATAATTTTAAGACATCACAGTGGACAGTTTTGCTTGTGAAATAATGTCTCCCAAATGTAAGGTTGAGGCATAAGGTGAGACTGTGTTTGTAAAGGTCCCATGTTGTAAAAGTGAGAGTTCCATACATTTTTAAGTCTAGGTGCTGTATATAAAATATCAAAACGCTAAATCTATAGAGTAATGCACACAGCACTTATTTAAAAACAGTGCTTTTAAATTATTAGACTACTGTAAGAAAAGGAAAATGCTGTTACAGTCATTCCCCGGCTGCAGTGATGGTCCAAAGACGGGAACGCAGATGTGAAAGACCTAGAAAAGCTGACCAATCAGAGCAGATTGGGCAACTTGGACTAGGAGAGCATTCCGTCAGATGGTTAATACAGGTATACTAATATAGACAGTATGAAGCATGTAAACATGTTCCAGTAGATACACAAAATACAATTAAACCTGAAAATGAGCATAATATGGGACAAGTCATCTTGTCAGCTCATCTCTATAGTGTTGTTTTCACTTTTGTCAACACATTAGCTTACCCTTGCTCTCCCTCCTTCGCATGGCCTTCTGGCCTTTATCTTAATCAACAAGTGATTTACAGCCCTCAACCCTTCTTTTTCTCACCTCTTCTCACCCTTTGTCTCCCCTAATTTACTCGTTGATTCCAGTTGAAAATGGCACCTACAACCTCCTAGCATGATGCTGCTCCAACGGATTAGGAAAATTCCGGACTGATTGCCATCCCTCATCCATCCCTCCCGTCTCTCATCCCCTTCTTTCTCCTCGGGATTATCTCGGGGAGAGGAATTTAGAGTGGCCTGTCTCCTCAAATAGACCGGGGGACATCTGATAGACAGCTGTGGAGGGTGATTGTGTTCTGGGGTGCCCAGCCTGGATCAGGGATTTACTGCTAGTAACTCATGAATGCTTATGAGCCTCTGAGGTACAGCCAATATTGCAATGCAAAACATTAAAATAAAAGCCCAAGCTGCTTTGGAAGGTTCATGTCTGTTTCGGATTTGAAAAGAGCTGCTTTGGCCACATATTAAAGCAGACTAGTTTGTATTATTTCAATTGATCATCCTGCAAAGTGTACTGGCTAATTGGCACTATGGTTAAGGTGGATCCACAGCGCTAAAACCAGGCTTTCGACAAAATGGCATCAAAACCTTCGCTGTACATCTCTAATATCCCTGCTTACTGGTTTGGCATCATATACTGATCCCCATAATAGACTACATTTCCATTGTATAAACCATTATTTTTCAGAGTTGCTTGAAAATGTGGATAAAGTCTACACATTTTCACCAAATAAATGGTTGTACAAGACAAATGTACATCAGTTCAAACTGCCGTCCATTTAGTTTGTGTACCATATAAATGCACAGAAGGTATATAATAGACCTAACACCATACCTGAGGAGCTTTACAGACCACCATGAAAGGACCTTACCGTTGTCAGAAGCAGGAAGGAGAGAGATGGCGGCAGCAGCAACAGCAGAGGCAAGATGGCCAGATCAGAGATGAGGAACAATTTGGTGTCCCTCTATTTAACTGCACCCCCTCCCCATTGTTGTGCTCCCTCTTTCTCTTTTGTTAGTGGAGGCTATAATTAGTCAACCCCATCTCTCTAACTGCCTAATCTTGCTCTGTCCGTTTGTCTCTCGCAGATTTATTATAAACCATGGGCCAGAAGTTAGAGCCTGGAGATTTGGCCTTTGCACAACAAAGGATGGAATGTTTATACTAGTCAAAGATTGTATGGAAAGAGAATGGGGACAGTACAAATTGGGAGAAGTAGTTGTTTGAACTGCTGGAAGAAAGAGAGAGTGACAACACCTGTGCCAGTTAATGATAGAAGTCTGTGTTGTTACACAGTATTTTTAGCCACACTAGTGGCTCTGTGAATGGAAACTTTGGTCTGTTATTTCACCGCTTTAATCCCAACCGAAATATTGCAACAGCTATCACATGGAATCCCATCAATTTTTGTTACAGACATTGGTGATCCACTGAGGGTGACTCCCAATGTCTTTGATGATCCCATTACTTTTTCCTGTAGCGCTACCATGGGGTGTATATTTTTGTTGTACACAGGTGTTGGTAATGGTATTGAACCATTGAGCTAGTGGCAAAATTACAACAATGCCATTTGGTTGAAGGTATCATAGTGTATTTCATTTAACACATGATGACAAGATCATTCTTTTTTGTCTTGTGTTCCCTGAATTCATATATCTTTAACTGGGTTTATTTAGGGTTGGGCGGTAATACGGTATACAGCGGGAAAAATTGCAAAAATAATGCAATGCACTTATATAAGAGACAAGGATTAAATAATAAATTGAATTTATTTAATGCCTAAAAATGCTTATATGTGGTTATCATCATGTGACAGTGTGGAGGAGAGAGAGAAAGAGAGAGAGATGGCAAGTCGTGCACAGAGTGACCTGGTCTCAAAGAAGAACACGACCTTGTGAAAAGGGAGAGGCTTTTCAGTATTAGTTTTTGGTATTCAGTTTCTGAATAGTGTAGGCACAAACTAACTGTTTGGTGATGCCGCCTGAGCCTTAGCGTCAACATTTTTATTTGGTCATGGTAATACTGTACACTGCAGTACAATAGGGAGGACGTTTGACAGTATTAACATTTAGATATTCTCCAACTCTAGTTAACTTTCTTAAGATGTTTATTTCTTTTTTACTCTAAATCCAGTTTAATTCTTTTTACCTTTAGCCTCTTTGGATTAAAGCTATATTGCATGTGTATAACGCACATGTCTTTGTCAAAGAAGTATGCTCTTTCTTTCTTTTTCCACAAGCACATTTACACCAGATGACTATCCTTTTGAGAGCCAAAGTCCCGCCCTTTCCTGTTGACCTCATAGGACCTTAAATCGTAAAAATATGAACGGTAGTAGGGTTGAGGTAAATATTTTTTTATCCAGTTTGAATTGAGCAATGGGGTTTGAGCAAAGCGATTACAAATATGATGTGTAAATTTGTCAATATAAAAGATAATTTTTCAACCAAAAAAAGCCTCAGTTAGCCCTGAGGTTTGTCATAGTGTAACTTACACACACAGAGACATCGTAGCTTCAGCAAGATGTCCTCAATGCGAAATTGAAGTGTGTAGTCTGTCTAACTACGTATTTTCACAGTCTTACACTTCACCTGTTTAACTATGAGCTAACTGAGACTTTCCAACTGACAAATTATCTTTAAAATTGACAAACATCATATTTGTAATCCATGGCTCAATTCAAACTGGATAAAAATCCATAATGCCATGATGTCTGTCCTGTTCAAACTAATATTCTTTCAACTCTAGATAAGCTCATGTTTGGTTTATGCAATTGCAGGTGACTGTCTCTGTTTATCTGCTGAAAGAAAGTCCAGAAAAAAGCAGCTGCTGTCTGTTTATCTGCTGAGAAAGCCAGACACCCTAGACAAAGGTTATTATGTTGAGACATGGCATTTTACTGAATAGTGTGAGTACACACACTCTGAAGGACTGGACCTTTAAAGGCAGGGTTGGTTATGTTGAAAAGTTAGCAAGATTTGAAAGTAGTATCTCCTCGGGGCTCTTTCAATCCCCTACGCCTGCTCTTGGGGCTCCGCCCACACACAGACTTGCATGAATACCGCTGCGTTGCTGCTTTAGAGCAGAGCGGAGAAAATACTGCAATTTTACTTCATGTCTCATTAACGATAGTTACGTATTGTAACTCCAGAATCTATAAGTATGGGCATAGCCCTCTCAGAGCTTTCGCTATTGGGTCACCCCTTTGCGCTTGCTCAGTTGTTAAGATTTCTTTTGTGCCCTCATGCCCATTGTTCTTCATCTAACGTTGGTGAAGCAGGTGGCCGAAATCCTAGAGGGCTATTCCTATACTCATAGAATCTGGAGTTACAATATGTAACTATCGTACTATTTCGTATAGGCTTTGCTCTCTGAGAGCTGTCGCTATTGGAATAAGGGTGAAGCTGATGTAGTCAACGCCGCCTGCAACACAGGGTTCCCAAGCAGAACATAGACTAATATATAGACTAAGTTCAATACATGAGATACTATATTATTTTGACTTAAAAAAACAAAGCGGAGGAAACTTGTATGTCTTTTATTTCCGCGGGATGTCCATACCTTCTCCTCCAGTGGCTTTATGAGGACTATGGTTAATTGATCTCTCACAACTAAAACAACCTTTGAACATACATGTTGCTATTAAACAGGTTCCTTTTGCTGTTTGGTTCTATGCGGTGCTTACTGCCCAAGACAATTGTGATTGGTTTAAAGAAATGCCAATAAACCAAAAAACAATTTCTTCTATACCGGAATGCTGTGTGGGTTTGTCAGACCGTCCTCCTCAGTGCTGAGGAGGAGGGTCTGGCAATGCGAGACTAGCAAACAACTAATATTATCACACTGAATGTTTAAAACAAACAGGACCACTGTCAGCAATGTGGCAACGATGTGCATTGAGCTCAGGATTTGAGATGGTAGAGTACACACAGCGTGACAAGGAGGCATTTCATTGGTTCCATCCATCAGCGGACCTCAAGGGAGAGCTTGGCGGGCATTTTTTTAGGATTACAGCAGCTACAGATGCGACTCTTTTTTGTTCTTTTCTCAGAACCTATAAGTTATGCATTGCTGTCGGGGTGTAATAGCTACCAACCCTGCCTTTAACAGACTTATCACACTACCGTTACAACTACTTTGCTCCTCTCTGCAGAGCTCCTTCACACACACAGACAAACACACATACACACTGTTTTGACCAATGATCCATTACTGGGTGTATCCACTCCTTGCAGTACTCCTGGTCGCTTGCTGACTCATGCGGTGTGGCTAGCTTTGGGGTTTTCCACAGTAATGGGAGAAGTTGCTACACAATCATCCCTTTGTTCCGGTCCTGCTCTGAGCCCCACAGCCAAACACAGCTCACACACCCAGTACCATATTCTTGACACAAAACATCCTTGAATGAACAATATAATGCTAGGCCTCGCTAACGAGAGTCTGCTGATGCTGAGACCTTGCTGAATTTCATGCTGGGGTGTGCATGTAATGGCTTCTGTAGGTTAGTCTATGTGGGAGGATGTTTTTGTGCACATGCCTCAGGCTCACTGTGCTTCTCATTAGTCCTCCACACTGCTCAGAACAAAAGGTATCCTGACTTTAGCACACACGCAAGAGAGCGTTGTCACAGTGTGTGTGTCTATATGTCTGGGGATGTGTGTATTTTCCAGAGGCTCTCGCAGCAAGGTTACACCACAACTGGAAACAGATGAGCTTAGTAATTAATGGTTAGGACCTAAAATGAATTGCAGCTGGCTTTACAGCTCTAAGAGACATTATATGTTCCAAAGAAGTACAGCATTGTTTGAAAATAAAAATAGAAACTTTATGATTACAGAGGAAAATGTTTTTAATCTTTTTAAAAGTGTAATACTGTACAGGGTTTCAGCAAATATATAGAATACATTGTGCATATGAGCAAAGTGTTTCTTCTTCATGTTCAACTTTAGAAAAAGCATGCATCTGTTTAGTCTTTATAACAAAAGGTTTCAAAGTCAGTCAAAGAGCGATGTGTTTTCCTCAAAAGCAAAGACTGAAGAAATAAAGTGACTACTGTTTTAGCAACATTAGAAATAGGAAGGAAAAATTGAAGATTTTTTAAACATCAAGGCACAAGGGGTAAACAGTGCCCTGGCTTTACAGTTTCTGTCTAAATAACGCCATATTTTCCTTACGCAGCAGTCTCCACAATGACCTACAGTATATACAATTCCTAGGCTTTGTGTGACAGCGTGATTAAGCTCATGTAGAAAGACAAGAGGAGTGTTTGTGACACTTCTTCTCTCCCCTTTAATCCATTTTCACCAATGGCTGCGCTGCACACCCCATCATGCTGTGCACCACCGAATCATGCTCATGGATCTGGTGCCCTCTACCCTTCTCCACCCTGATTGGTTCACTCCCAAGAAGTAGAAAGTCTGGCGAAAAAGATAAAAGCACATTTTTTAAATATTAAATTCAGAATTTATATATTCAACACAGGTGCAGCTGATGATGTTTGTAGTGAGTTAGGTAACACTGTTACCACGGCTACTGAGTTAATTTGGGCACTTGACTACTGCAGCTCTCTTAAAGAAGCATCTCGGTGGATTCCTGTACTGTGAGCTCATAGTTCAAACTTACACACTCGGTTCATGCACATTTGAGACTTCAGTGACTTGTTTCAGTAAATAACACAGTTGTCATGTGATGGCACTGACTATGTCCTAAATGTGGAAAAACTAGAAAAGATGTACGGTGTGCTTAGCTCTGGTCACTCCAATTCTGTGTGTATGTGTGTTTGTGTTTAAAAATACTTGGCAGGCAAGTGAGAGAGAGGCAGGCAGATGTTATTTTGGAGGCTCACATTGCATTGTAATTATGTCCTCAAGTGAGAGTGAGCTTGTGTCCTAAGACGACTGTGGTGTTGCAGTGAAGGCCGATGACCATAGTAAGGATAAACTGGCAGTGTAAACTCACATCTAAACACTGAAGATATACTTGTAGATTGATGCTTAAGTGCTTCCCAGCAATGGGCCATCTCATTTCCCAAAAGTCTGGATGTTTACATTCCATCCAATCAGAAAATATTATAACCTGCATTGTGATGGAAGCCCCAGTCTAATTCTCCTCCACCACCCGAGGAAGGCATACCTTTCCCAGGTCAAAGCTCCTCATCCTCCCCAGTGCTGCCCAGCTGTGCTGTGGACAGGTGTCTGTTCCGTCCTGTTTGCACGGCCTGCAGGTTCTTATGACGCACCAATGACAGAGCGATCTCCGCGTTCCACGCCGTGCCGTCCTGCGTACACCTAAAGTCAATCTCCTTTCCCGTAGCCATGACCACGGTGAAGTACACCAGCCCTCGCTTGTACTCCACGCAGTCCACCGTGGCCATGCGCTCAAAGCGGAGCTCCTTTGCCTTGGAGCCACCGCCTCTGCAGTTGTGAAGGCGCAGCCCTTCCTCTGTCAGCACGCAGCGCTTCTTCTTCCACAGCTGGAGGAGCCCGCTGCTGCGCTTCTCTAGCAGCCCGTCTCTGATCACTTTAGCCGGGAAAGACATGGCCACATTGAGCCAAAGTCAGAGCAAAACAAATAGAGAGTCTTCTTCAACAGTGATGGACTACGCTTCGAAATGAATCCATTAAATACAGATCTCATATGTTATTGTGTCGGAATCAAGTCCCTCAGGAAAACATACTACAAGACAACACTCTCTGCGTATAAATCAAATACATGCGCTAATGACCGTACTCCGTTGAGGTTGCTACAGTAGGCTGGTGTCCCTGGATATGTTTGAACATGCCCGGCTCCTCTGTGGACCTTCCACGCCTCCTGATGACGGCAGGCGGAGATCCGGGCTGTTAATGAAATCCCTGTCTGATTTTTTTTTAGCACCGTGTGTTGTGATGTTTGTTAACAGAAATATGCAGCCCTCCCATTTAGGTCACATTAGGCTATAAAAGTAAATGTATTTAGTGGAAAGAAGTCAGATGTTGTTGGCTAATATGCCAATGTGAGAAACGACAACAACAAAAACAACAACAACAACGTTTCAGAGCAATTCAATTTATTATTTTTTTATACATTTTATAGCTTACACATGTTCCTTTAAAATGTAAATATCCTGAAATAATAGTAGGCATGTTGAAACCAATGACAGACTTGATTTTAATGATTGAAGTTAAACAAAGCTGGGAAACATTATGCACAATGTTCATAACAAACAAGACTAGCTTTTTAATGAGGTTTCACTTTGGCTAAGACAGCAGGAGAGGGAAGCTGTAGCCCAATTCCCTAACTTTACATGATAGCCTATTATCATCACTGTGATGTGTCACCGCGATGTTATGAAAGGAACTGATACAATGAACATTGCGACATTTCTTGAAACTCACACACAGAAGTCCACTTCCCTACAGGTTCACTCAGCTGTTCTTATGTAATTTATGCACCAATTAAGAAAAATTGGCACCAAACTCTTTCAACTTTATTTAATGACATGCCGTTTGGAAAGCATAACAAGAAAAGCAGCATTTACTATATTAAATAGAATACTGTTTAATGATACTGAGAATAACGTAAGAGGGAAAACAAAAAACAGTAAAAGCAATGCAATTCATCTTTAAAGTGGTAAAAACATAAATAGGGCCTAAAGTTTAAGTATTATGTATGGATTATGTATTACGATTTACTGTAACAGCAATAGTTATGATCTTTGGTCCAAAGAGGACGAAAGGGTGTTATATTTCTCACTGTACAATCTTATAATGCAGTTTTTTAGGTGCATGTTTATTGGCAACAGTCTGCCCTCTGCAGGAAAAACACAGTAGTGCAGCTTTCTGGAAACCAGTCAACGGAAATCTCGAAATCTCAGTGGTCTCTACCAAGTTACTTGGTATGCGACAGCGCCCCGGCTCCCAATCCGTACCCAAATCCCTTGGGACCAAACTGTTTGCCGTAGCAACCTGTTGAAAATAAAGGTAATGTCAAAAAAACTCCACATTATGATATATTATTTAGTTAACCCCACTTGCAGCCTCGCATGCATTCGAGTCAAAGCTAGCTTAAACTTAGCAACGTCAAAAGCATTAACGTTAGCCCCATTAAGGACATCAGAAGGGGCGAAACGGACTCACTTCGAGATATTGTGTTTGAGCATTGTGTGTCTTTTTAGGCAGACTACAAAGAAGCTATCTGTACGACTACTAGAAACTATGAAGATTTAACTCGCTGCTGGATAATACCTGTACAATTAATAATGCTTAGTGTGACCTTAAAGTTCTGAGGTTGGTTACGGTCCGACGTTAGCTAATCGTTTACCTTCAAGAGCAACGTGGGAAGCAGGTTAAACAAATGTGTCAATATGCAGAGAACGGCATATTTCAATATCCACATGCCCAGAAGAGTGTTTGAGGATTCTTGAAATAGGCCTTGTCCACAGCCGACAGTTTTGACTTATCAAAGCAGGAAGCCTCTCCAGTGAGCCATCATGCACAATTCTAAACCCTGGAACCGGGTGGAGGACAGCCATCATTAATGATATGATTAATTGCACCTGTTCTTTTCTTGCTTACTATTTTGTTGTTTCACATGCTAAGTTTTGCTTTGGAAATCAAGGAGTGACATGTGCTGTGATGACAAATGCAGTATGGGGCTCAAAAAATAACTTTATTTTTAGGCTATATTGCTTTTCAAAACCAAGTTAAAAAGAGCTGGAAATGGACTCTTTTTACAGCATACATTTTGACTTATTAAAGCAGGAGAGTACAAGTTAATATATGGCTCCAAGAAATGTCCATGTATGCTGTATCAGTCAGCAAGCGTGCCAATACCAGAGCCTTGGAACTGGCTCCCCTAAAGGGTATGCAACCATCATTGGATGTTTTGTGAGTTAGAGAAGGGCATATCAATAATGCACTTTAATTAGGGGTTTGTGGAATGCTGAACCAGTTCTTTCAAATCAATATAAAAATATGATCTGTTCTTCCTATTTCTGAAAACGTTATTGTTGTGTACATTAGAATATCTTTAGGTAGGGGGCCCTCTACTGTATTCTTGTGTTTATTACAACACAGTCATCCACTCACAGGCCACTAATAAAAACACAGCAGATTATTTTCTCTCTCTCATTTGAATTTGAGTATTGCATTCCAATAATTCCCTCCCTCCTCTAGTTTAGGACGTGCTCTCTTGCTCTTTAAGTAGTCACACGGTGTATGTTGTATGACAGTATGGTGCATAATATCATAATCTCTGTCAGACAAATGCAGCCTGTATGATCAACACAGGTCGACCTGCCTGGTTTTCCCACTCTGGACCAGCATTGAAAACAGGTCAGACATATTACTATACAATGATATAATGCCATTATATGTACTTTTAATAGATATCTTATTGGCAGTAACATCTAGCCTCTTGACCATTAATGAAATCTCAGAGTGAACTTGAACACAATTTGGTTAGATCTTGAGCCTTAACAAATTCTTCTTAAAAGAAGAATTTGTTATGTTAGAAAAATGTATTAAAGAATGCTTGTGAAGTTTCAAATACAGGCTTCCTGTGTCATTTTATAACAATTAGCTATTATTTAGTTTCATTTCATGCATAGGATGTTTTACCTTTGCAGTAGATTTCTCCATCCTTATCAGCTAGTGTGGTTGACTCAAGGCTCTTCCCACATGATGCACAGGTGAAACATCCAGTCTTATGCCATGACTGTGAATAAAAAGAAGATCCATTTTTAAAAACGAGCTATGTTTTTCAAGCATGCACATCTGTGTGCATGTGTGTTTTTCCTTACACTCCCTGCTCCAATCACTTTCTCTGCAGCATAGACAGACTTCCCACAGCGAGGGCACTTGTCTGACCCTCCAAATGTCTGAGCCAGCTTGGATGGGTTCGGGTTGCTGGTAGGACGATGAGGTGCAGGTCTAATGGTGAGAGAGAGAAAATGTAGATAAAGGCCCTAAAGAAGAGATCAAGAAGTGTGTATGTTTGTGTGTTACTCACTCGTCATGTGTAATACCCAAAGACTCCCCCTTGTCCATGCTGAGTGTCCCTGCTCCCTGGCCATAACCATAGCCTTTTGGCCCGTGCTTCTTGCCGTAGCATGCCTTACAGTAAATTTCATCCATACGAACAGCTACAGTTGTGCTGTCCAAGTTCTTCCTACACACCACTGCAAAAACAGACACATTCACATGCACACACACACACACACACACACATCCGTACATTTATGTTTTTGTTTTCAATAGTTGCACATGTTTTGGGGAACATTCCTGCATTTAGTTCTGGGCTCCTAACGGTTTCCTTTTATGGAACAGTTCTATCGAAGAAGCATGTTCTTATTTAAATTCCATCACAGGAATGGTTGATTAAAACAGGAACACAAATAACTCTACTTGCAACTCCATATTTTTCAAGTTGAGACAGAAAAATACGTTTTTATTTATTTTATAATTTTTTTACTGTTTTACAGTTTTACTGTTGCAATGTTTGTGATTTAAGGATATAGAAAAACTAATCCCTTATCTGTTTTGCTGGTGTACTTTTATTATTTCTTTTTGTAATTGCCCAAACACTGAAGCTATGATTTAATTAATTATATAATGAACTATAATGGTGCTTTATACATTTCAAAAAAACTATCTCATCAACAGTCAATGTCAAATTCCATCTTAAGAAACAGTTCTCTTATTAGACTCAATTTACACCAATGTTTAAATTTTATACAGAAGGGTATCTTTCATGTAGGGAAATATACACATTTTCATGCTTATAAGTATTCCAGCGTGCATGCAACAACACTATCTTGGATTTTTTAAGTGACTGTGCATGTTACCTATTCCAGCATTTTTTTATTATGCTATTGCACCTATGCATATACATTTTTCTTTGAGAGTAGATGAGCAACAGTTCACATAAGGTTAGTATTACTTGTGACAGTAATGACGAGAGTCTGAAGTTCAGCCGTTTCCACGTTGACAATGACAGGAAGCAGCAAAGAGTTTACTTACTGCACAGGAAGCAGGACTTGTGGAAGCTCCGCCCATCACAAAGGACCTCTTCTGCAAAGTAAACCGTCTTCTGACAGCGGCCACACTTGTTTCCCCCTCCTAATGGCATCCTTTAGCAATGCATGAAGCATGAACACAGACACACACAAACACACTGTCATAACAGCTTTTTTTTTTTTTTTAATTCACTAAAAATGCAGCATCTTAACGAAGAAGAAGCAAGCCAGAAAAAGTGATTCTCTATGTTTCAGAGAGAAAAGGCTAACAAGTAGATGCTAGAAAAGTAAAAATGTAACTGTGGCTAAAGTAATGTATAGGTATATTCCTTCAGGGAATACAATTAAAATGTTATTTCTTAACCTGGTTTAAAAGCCTGTAATTTGCATGTGGAACTAGGCCTAAAATTTAAAAACAATTGGAAAAATGAACAAATAAATTCCTTTACACAACCATCTGTAGTTTCTGTTGTAAGAAACACATTTTTACATCCAGATTTGCTTGTCTGTAATTTTGGCTTTATAAAGCCAGGCCCTAAGACTGTAATTTCACTCCTGCCAGTTCTCTGTGGCTTCTTTAATGGACCAGCAAGCCGGTTGTGAAGCAGAAAATGCAAGAATAATTCATTTTTTATGTGTAGAGTTGATAGTTGCTCTCAGCCAATGTGGAAGTGATGTGAAAATGTGACTATAAGAGGAGTCTTAAAGTTGGTGGAATGTGAAATACTCTGGCATCCTGCCTTTTTCTACCCAGTGTGTTTCCCAGCATGACCCTCCCTGTCCAATCTTGTGTATCCACATCCACATTCCTGACCGTGTAAACCCTCCCACCTCCCTTTCCCTGACTCACAACATCTAATCCCTCCATGTCTGTCTCATTCGGCTTCAATTCTGCAGACCTCTTGATGTGAGTTGGAGGTTTGTTACATTTGGCGGGAAATAGGTTAAATGAAGAAGCAGCTGCAGCTCTACGTGCATCAGATCCTTTTTCTATTGGTCAGAACAGAGGATGGAGCTGAGCTCTCAGCAAAGTATGATATGAGGCTGTTTCCTGTCACTCTTATCCACACTTCCTGTGTATGCCAGGCTGCATACACAGGACAATGTATTTAAGTGCCAAACTGACTTGCAAAACCACATAAGCCTGAATATATCTGTACCAGGCATTGGTAGAATAATTGCATATTAAAGAGCTATCCAACAGCCAAAGTAGGACAAATAGGACTAGACTTGTAAGTCAGAAATCTCAAATAACTCTTTTGTGTTGTTTTACAGCAGTTTGGGAGTGAAAACAATCATGAGGAGCAGTAGAAGAAGGTAGAGGCTTGGACATGAGATGAGTGATGATGGGAAGATGATGGCAGCTTCAGGAACAAAGTTGTAAACAGAAGGAGGGAAAAAACAGGTGATGAATGAAAATAAAGTAAGTCAATATTTGTTTATGTTTGTACAGATAAGGCTGCTCTGGCTTGTTAAGAAAAGTCCTCACAGGAGTGGTTGACAGGGTTAACAGCTGTCAGTCTGACCACAGAGGGGATTGCATAGAGAAGTGAGACTAGGTGAGGAGTAATAAAGAACATTCTCACTTAACAGGCTAAAAGGTTATTAGCCATAATAATTTTATAAAATTAGGGCAGGGTTTTGAGAAAGACAAGGTTTATGATTGCTGGTCTTTCAGAGTTAAAAGTCAAGGCTTCTCCTTTACCAATAATGTGTTGATTTAGTACATATATTCTACAGGTCTCGGCTAAATCATTTGTACATTATTCTTGAAGATGAATTCTGGTACATGTTGATAATTGTGGCTCTGCAAGTTTAGACATGTGGGGACACTGACAGTTGTACAGGAATGTTCAAATAAAACAGTGAATGAGAAGTAAGAAGTGAAAACAAATCAGGAAGTCCGTTCATGAAGTAAATGTGACAGCATGTGACATCTGAGGGATTTAGGTGGAAATTGCCTACTGTTCTATATCAACTTCTGCACTTTGAACCAAAGAGCACAAAGTTCTTTGCATACTGTATTGGGTTTTCATTTAAATTAGTTTTACACATTGTATCACTATTTAATGGCATGCTTTGCAAACTCTAATGCGTGATAGCTGTTGGAACAAAGGAGTCTCCTCTGACTTAACCTTTTCTTATCATGCATCGCCACAAAGGGTAGGAAATTAGATACAGTAAGAGGCAAACAGAAAGCAGGAAGCCTAAGCAGGATGTAGTATATTCACATTACTTACCTGCAGTTATTAGGTGTCAATCAGTGATGATGGACAGGTTGAAGTTTTACTCCCTGATCAGAGAATTGCACCACTGGGGTGTGTTCAGAAAACCAGCAGTCCAACGTTAGGTGGAGGAGTTGTACGTTTAGTCTCCAGGAGAAAAGTAGCTTCTCTTACTAACCAAAATGTTCTGACTTAATCCCAGACTCAGACAATGTTGATGGTATGTGCCTGTCCACTTTTCCACTGTTCCAGATGTACTCTTAGGGAGGAGCTTCTGTTGTTGCTCCTTCAGTCCGCATACTATGGCGTGTTAAGCAAAAGGGGAGTTTCTGACTGACTAGCTGAGAGAGAGAGAGAGAGAGAGAGAATGGGGAGGGAACTTGAATTGAATAGCTGTGTATTGCCTTGCAATTGTTTAAATAGTTTATAGTTTTCACTGTGCATTTGAACTTCTCAAATTCCTACATTTTAAAGGAATTTTTCTCCCTACCCTTTTGTCTTTGGATTACAAGAGGCCTCATGTAGTACTTTCATTGCTGGTGTCAAATAACAAGATGCTAAAAGGAGGTTCATATATAAAAATTCTGAGGTATTTTATACATTTCTTCATACTTTGGTTTCAGGCTGGGGTTTCCATGAAATCATTCAAAAGTTCTGCTTCTCAGATAAGAGAGATTTACAGGACAATCAACCGGCCGTCAAACCCGCGGAACTGGATGAACTCTCCATTCATGAAGCTGTTGTGATGTTTAGGTTTTGTGTGTTTGTCTTTATTCCTTTATTGGATCCCCATTAGATGCTAACAATGTAGCAGCTTCTCTTTCTGGGGTCCACATGCAACAATCATAACACACACAAAGGAATTCCAAAACACATTTCACATTATTATGTAAAGCTCGCTGACCGCGCTCTCCTGCTCACACATCAGCCATTTAGCAAGAAGAGGGGAGGGAGAGCGCTGAGCTGCAGGCCCTGGAGCTCTGTCAGGGCGGTGTCGTTTGGTAGTTACCTGAAACCGGTGACTTTGTGCAGGTAAGGCGCGCCGCGAGCTGACGGCTGGTAAACTCCCCCACACAGTCGGACAATATTTGCAATAACCATCAATTTTTGTAAAACGGCACATATTTGACCTCTACATATTTGATTTCCCGCATAAAAAAGTCTCATAAGTGAATTTAGTGATGGAATAGCAGAAGAACAATGCATAGAATTTCTATAGCCAAATAAGGAGGAGTCACATAGTTGACGTCAACTTGACATCTGTCCATTTTAAGAGGCCGTTTCAAATTGTGAGATTTGCAGAGGAAAGATGCGTCAATGGGATTTTGAGGTTGTATGTATGTCCAATTCATCCACCAAACGTTATTCAACTATGACAAGGTAAAATCAATTTTGCATTCTATGACCCCTTTGACAGAACGGTTTCCCCTTACACAGTAAACAGTAGGCCATTTTAAAGTAATTCCTGCCTTTGTATTTTATCACCACAACCTTAAAGGACCTTTAGGGACTAGCTGGTAAAGGTCACTCTGATATGCTCAATGGACGAGAAAGCATTAATAGAAATGAAGTAAGGAGGTGTTTTCCAATGCCGACAGACTGATCAGCGTGGATAAAGAGCATTCAGCTCTACAATAATTGACCTCTGCTATCATCATGTGGTCATTGTCGGTACTGAATTATTAAAGGAAGATGGCCTACAGACAGTGACTCTTTACTTGTATGTGAATGTACAAAACAAACAGGCCAATTACTGTTTGATTGAATGTAGGATTGCAACTAACAATTGTTTTTAATTAGCCATTAGTATGCAGATCATTTTCTAAATTGATCTTTAATCTTTCACATGGTTTCCACAGGTTCAGGTTCCAAGTTTGAGAATTTGAGGAGAAAAAGCAAGGCCTTGAAAGATTTTTACAAATAGGCATAAAAAGACATGGGTTATTAAAAGTGCTTGAAGTTATATATGTTGTGCAAGAATCAAAATTCTTGTTCTTTTAAAAATGTCTTCACTTAACATTAAATAGGCTATATATTGTTTTGCTGTGTTAGACGAGGCAGAGACCACATAGTTATCACTTTAACACAGCACAATTGATAATTGTTCACACATTTAAGCCTCTCTCTCTTTGATTGTTGTATAAAATCCTAAGTGGTCATTGCGTAAATATCTAGATCTCGTGTCTCAAACTATACTGTGTTGGGTCCTCAGATTTGAGGTAATTGGGCCTAGAAAGTCCTTAAATTTGATGTTTAAGATGATGTGGGAACTCTGCTTTTGAAATGTCAGAAAAAACGGAATAGTGAAGTTTCAGTTTCCCAGAGTCCAAAATCTCCAAAAAGACAGTCCAAAACACAGGTATGATCTGTCATCTAGAAAATCTGCAAAAATGATTTCAATAAATGTTTACATTTGAGAAACTGGAGTCATAGATTTACTGTATGTCTACATGTACATACTTTATGTAAAAAACAAACATTATGTACTTCAAACTACTTCCTCTGAGGTATTACTTTACTGTTCTCACATGAGGAAACGCTTAATTATGGCACCCAAAAAGGTTTCGTCATTCTTCCCATTAACAACGGTAACATGGCTCTAATGTGACAGGCAGCATGGGTGGATTAAAGCTCCACCCATGTTTTAGTTTAATTCTTGCATAGGAAGTGAAGGTTTACCTTTGCAGTACATCTGTTCTTCTTCCTTCTTCTCAGCTACTGTGTTTGAGTCAAGGCTCTCATTACATGTTGCACAGGTGAAACATCCACACTTATGCCATGACTGTAAATTTACTCCATTTTATTTAATGACGGATGTCCAGTGTGTTCAGCACTTGCTTGGCTAAATTACAATGAGTTAAGGAGCTAATTTAGAGTAAATAGGCATCTAACTCTTTTAATTAGGCGTCTCCGTCAAGCTGGGAAAAGAACATAATGAAAAAGATGTTTTACTTAGGCAGCATACAGTATGTATTGTAATAAATGACATTGATTGCAGTTCAGTGTGTTAAGTGATGGATAGAAGATGGCCTTTGAGTAGAAAACACAATGTATGTTTTTATGTTTTGTGTTGACTTTAGGTAAGTCAATGTTTACCATGTTCACAGTGTCTCGGATGTCGAGTTCAGGGCAGTCTCTTATTGTTAAAGGAGTAGTCTCAACGGACCCTCAAGGAGAATGTGAATAAAAGCTGGGCTAAGTCACGGGAATTTTGGGCCGTTATGCATGAAGGAATGGCCAATCATCCGGCCCACGACTGTGGAAATGTTATTGTAAAGCAGTTCATCCAAAACTGAGGGGAGGAGGTGATCTGGCTCACTTTTGAAGATTTTGTTAATGACCGCACTCCCTGCAACAGTGACATATTGAAGGTTAAGAGAAGATTTAGAGCACAAGGTTAATCACCAAAAAGAGAATGACCTTTGAGTTTTTTATATGTGACAAAAATAGAAAACAGTTTTCTTGTTTATTGGATTATCCAGATGTTCCAGGTTAAATTAAGTAATTGAATGAACAGATGATACTTGGATAATTAACCTAGTTCCTTATGAACAACACATGCATTTACTGTAATAATTATTTGGCTTAAATGCAGTTTCACTACTTTTGCATTACATAAATGAAAAAAACCAACATAAATGGTTGCAACAATAGATAGCAGAAATAGCTCCATTAGTCCTATTTAATTGACCAGTCCTATTTAATTGACCAGTGACAACCTTGAAGTTTCCATTGAAGTGGCAACGTCCACCGAATGTTGTCTCTCTTGTCGAATGTGACAAAAGTTCGGTCTTGTTCCTCCTTGTCTTGTCTGACACTCAGAAATATTCTTTTTAAATCTCTGTTGCTGTGAAGAAAGTCTTGTGGAAATAGCAAACAAATAACCTTGTGTTGGGTCTGACACTGTTTTCCGTTCTGAGACAACACCAAAAAGAGCAAAACAAGAGAAGAAAATATTAACTGATACTTATGTAAGGTGTCCACAAATGAACACTAATGATAAGATGAAATAAACATGTACCACCTTTGGTATTTATGATCATTTTCTTGTTTTTCCCCAATTTCTGTAGGTAGTGACCCGATCATAATGGACAGTCCGTTCCAATGATCTGAGAGAAAATTATTTATGGTAGAGTATACAGGATGTATGGCAGATCCACCGTGCTTCAGGTCAGTATCACAGTAGTCTTGCATTACTGTACCAGAAATATCTCCACAGCGCTGCATATCAGTGAACTCAGTACTAGAGAATGTAATTAACAGCTCTGTGTTTAAACTAATCTTAATTTAAAAACAAGTCAAATCTCAGGTCTACTCTTTTAGAGGTATGCAGCTTTTCTTGCATTTGACCCTCTGAGAGGAGGAAAAATATCATGTCATGTTTCCTGCTCCTCAACGTTTAACCCACATGTGTATATATATATATATATATATATTCCAATATTTAAACTGTGTATATATATATATATATATATATATATATATATATATATATATATATATATATATATATATATATATATATATATACACACAGTATATATATATATATATATATATATATATATAGTTTAAATATTGGAATTCCTTCCAATTCTAAGATTTTAAAAATGTAGTCTTTCAATTTAATTTGTTCTTAGTTATGTAATGCATTATCCATTGAGATAAAAGGATTTAGGATATAGTTTTAGCAGGGTTAAAAATGTAATAAAGGAAAACTGTATACGGACAGGAAGTTATTTTTGCTAGTAGGCATATTCTGTAACCCATAAGAAGGATTGAGCAAGGACTGATTAAAGGGGTGTTGTTCATCTTATAAAAAGTACAACTTCCACTGGGCCAGTAGCTTACCATTTTACTTCAATGTGAGACGAAGAGAAAAATTAATCAGTAAGAAAGATTCATGCAGTTTCTTGTGTTTTGATGTCAATCAATTAGATATATGCAGGACCTGGAGATTAAATGGGAAAAAGGAACAAGTAATGGTTAGAAGAAGGTTGCAGCTGTGCTGTGAAGATCTATGACAGTCTCTCTCTCTCTCTCTCTCTCTCTCCTTGTTTATTTAGTTTACTGCAGTGCTGCAGTGGGTCTGTGTAGAAACTGCCGGTAGCCTAAACTGGTTTAACTTGTCCGTACAAGCATAGTAAACTTATGAGTTTTTTTTTTAAAGGTCCACATTGTATAGGGGACAGTCAACAGGTTCTGTTGCCATAGAGGTCACAACTAGGACTAAGTCAAATGGTTGATATCAGTATTACAGTTTGACTATGCCTCCAGATAGATTAATGGATGCAGTTCTTAATTTTACACAAATATCAGCCACAGTAAAGGTGCAATTTTAGTATTTCAGCACAACACACAATTCAGATAAATATAGTAATATTCTGTAGTAATTAGGCAAGGCAGCATTATTTACATAGCATATTTCAAACCCTGGTAATTCAAAGTGCTTTATAAACTGTAGGCAAAGAAAATCATGAGAATGACATTTAAAACAATAAGTTCTAAAAAAACAGACAATCAATTATTAAATTAGATGACATGAAAAATGATTTAAAATGAAATAAAATACAAATGAATAGACCATAAAATTACAGCACATTTACAGTGTAGTAATAGGTTATATGTTGCCCCAAATGCAAAAAAAAGAGGAAATAAATCAATTGAACGCACAGCAGAGTTTTTGAGGAATCAATGAGTTTTTGGCATAAATAAGCCTCTAAATCTTATCTACACATGAGACCCCATTGCTAATTGTTTGAAATGATAACATGTTGAATAAGTTATCGCCTTGATGTGGCTGCTGTATCTCAGATCTGAGTCTATTAAACAACAAGATATTTAACATGGATTTTTGTCTTTCTAGCTCTGGAATTCAAGATGAGTTACGCTTTCCAACTTTGTTGCCAAATGCAATTGCTCACAGCAAGGACCCTGGCCCCAATCTGAGTACTCTTGACCACAAAGGCCAATTATACACTGTGTACTTAACCACGGCGCGGTGTTCACTTGAAAGGATGCAACTCTACTAAATAGAAGTCCACTTTTGCGTTTTGGTACTGTTGGTTTTCACAGTTGATGAGAAAGTACACATGAACCATACTAGGGAATTCTCAACATCAACTGTCTCCTTCAAAATCTGAGTATGCGTGCTGCATGAGCCAATCTCCAACGTCCCTTTGTTTCTTCCCTTGTGTACTTTTTTGCAGTTTTGACCTGTGATCCAGAGACATGCAGGTCAGGTGAAATGGAGACTTAATTGTCCATAGATATGAATGTTAGTGTCTGTCTATCTGTGTCATTTTGACTGGTGTCTTTCAACCAATTAAATGTACAGGCTCCAGTCTTCTGTGAATCTGAGAAAAAGAACATGAACGAAAAGTAGGGCTTTGGCTTTGAAAGTTTGGTTAAGCCAAACCAAAGACTGACTTTATTTTAGGTGGTCTCGGTGCCTTTACTTTGACTCCAGCAGGTGCGAGCATCTTGGGTTGTAACCAGTTTACTTAAGTGTTTCAGTCCTTGGTGATTTATATAATCACATGTTCAAATGTAGACTATACACACACACACACACACACACACACCCTAGCGTGTATGAATATGTTCAGCTCTGTCACTGAACCTTTTCAAAATATGGATACATTACATACAAAGAGACAAAGTCCGGATGTTGGTAAACTTGGTTGGATTGAACAGGGTGGTAGTAAGATACAAATTCCACAGGAAGCTGGTAACTTCCTCTAAGCTACATTATTCTGTGTATTATCTAAGTTTTTTTTAAAGTATGTTCTTCATCTGTACTGCTTTTGTGTGCTTCACTTTGTTTTACTTATCTCATTGAAACTACCCATCTGAGAAGGCCCCATGTTCCAGACAGTAAACATGTTAGAATAGCCCCCCTCCATCCCTCCAGATGCCCCTCAGGGTGACCGTGACACAAGTGTCCCATTGTCACAACAGCATCTCTCAGGGGGGAGGGCATGCCTTGGGGGACATCAGTAGATTAGCTATGACATTAACCCCCCGCCCCAACACACACACACACTCAAACTCACTCACAGACGCTTGCACGCTTCTACCCATAATCCCCCTGTTACAAGTCACTTCCCGTTTCATGAGGCACTGAGACAAAGCAACAGATCATGTGTGTGTTTTGGGCTTGTGGTTGACTTTGGAGTAAGTTTTACACTTGGCCAGGCAGGAGCTGAACAATCAGAAGAGCAGCCTTGACATTTATGTGAGTATTTGGAGGTGAGCACTTACGTGATTGCGGCCTACAGCATGAAGGGCATACTGTACTGTGTGTGTGTGGGTAAAAGAGGGAGGGAGGAGTTATGTGTACAGTGTGCATGTGTTCTGTATGTGGGGGAGGTGCTGTGCTTGTGTCCTAATATCTGTTATTTGTCATGGTTGGTTGATGGGTTGATGTATTTATTTGCATACTGCAGTATAGCGGGACACATTATTTTGCTTTATTTATATATCCCTTCATCCGAGACCAAGTCAAGTGTTAGCACAGCCGGTCAACGCATGATCAATATATGATCAGCCAGAGAGCTCTCAGACTGTACTTTACTGCAAGATCAAGACTGTAAAGACCCGTAAGGACCGTTTAGTCTCATGATTGATTGAACATACACACACACACACACCGTAAGAGAAAAAAACTTGGGTCTAATCCTGTTGTCTATCACAATCTTCATTAAATATTCAGCACAGTCCCTTATGTCAGTGTGTCAAACTGTAAGCCAGCACAGCAGAAATCTGAGAAGAGAGAAAGACAGAAAATGCAGAGAGACTGAGATAGAGAGAAAGACAGAAAGTGCCTGGGGAAAGAATAGGGACTGAAAAGCAAATACGAAATCATAAAGTGGCAGTTTCTTTTCTATTAAACTATAAACAAACACATTTTGAGTAAACACAGGAATATCTTGTCCAGTAGTCAAAATAGCAAATAAAAAACATCTTTGAAACTTTAAATGGTAACTACTGTATGCAGTTTCACATCTTAATGTCTGACACACCCTAGTCATTCCTCCAGTTTACAAACTGGATTAAATGTTTTGAGTGAACTAGCTACATGTGATGAGATTTTATGAGACGGGGTGTTTGAGAATGGTTAGACGGACCGGGGAAGCTGAATTCAAGGTCAGATCTGGGATGTGTTTCATTACTCTCTTTTTGTCAGCTGAGAAAAGATGTCAGTAGAAGGTTTACTCTGTACATGTTGATTTCTCCATCGCTTCCTCCTGTTTCCAGCCTCTCTCCTCTTTCTCATTCTGTCTCTTCCTTCTTTCATTAGAGGTGTGGGACAAATTAGAGGAGTGATGGATGGGCTGTTGCTCTTTTAGGATGCTTGTTGACGCAAGCATGCACACTGAGTACACACACAGATATAGACATCAGATGTGCAAGTTTTTGATTTTATGCGTTTATGCACATTTTCATTTTTTGTTTGCAGATCTATCATAGCAAACCGTGGCTTTTTGGTTCTTATTTCATCCAGCTTTCCCTGACCACCAATTAGACGTTGAAAGACAGATGATGGGTTTAGGCTTTTCAGATTTGCGGCCACATCTAGTTAATTACCATGTACCCACACTATACAATACAGGCGCCCCCCACCCCCAACACATAAACCACATTCATTCAACTAATGGACCAGCGTGTATTGTATTTCACCTTAGAGAGTGAGGGAGCACAGCCAACAGGTCTATTACTGAGAGAGGTATAGGGATTGTGATGAGCAGGTGAAAAAAGAGAGGGGCGGGGATACGGCTGCAGGCGTACTGCGGCAGCAGCAGAGCGGCATGACGTGATAGAGGGGTGGAATGACAGACAGAGAGACACACACACAAATGCACATGCTCGCAGCTCAGAGGCCCATCAGGCAAAAGTAGACAGCAGCACAAGCAGGAACTGAGCCATACGCACTCAGCAGCATACAGATTGGAGTCAAACTCACTTGCTGCTTTCTATCCTGATGCTCGCAGAGGGTGAGTGTAGCTTCGGTTAATGTTATGCATTTGTCAACGGGGCTGACTGTTTTGTACCTCTCCTTGTTTTTGTGTTCTCTGTGGTAATGTAACTGTGGATGCTAATTTCTGTGACCAGATGAAGACAAATGTTTGAAAAGATGACCATGTTGTGATACCACAATCAGCAGCGTAACAGAGAGATGGCTGCAAAGTGAAAAAGAGAGGTTAACAGAAATGCAGAGCTCAAGTGGGATGCAAAGAGGGGGAGAAGGGATGATAGAGGAGGGGGTATAACGTAACGAGGGATGACGTTATACAATCTGCCTGAGTCAGCTTTATAGGGGCTTTATGACTCAGTGCAGTATGCATAGCATACCTACTAAAATGTGTGTCCAAGATCAGTCGAGAGTGTTGAATGATGTGAAGAGTTGTACTAGTGACTCAGAATGGAGGTGCACATGGTTATGACTATGTAGCAGTCTGATTAGGCTCTCTCCGGTTTAGTTTATGTGGGTTTATTGTTACGCTTTAGGGAAGTAAGGACCCTAATTGCAGAGGAGGCAGGCAGGCAGGAGAAGTTTAACAAGGATTTATTCACAAAAAAAGGAATGTAAACCCCACTGGGAAAAAAAGTCCAAAGGGTCAGAAATCCCCCCCAAAGAAAGGTCCACAGAGAAAAGGGAAAACCTGTCCTCAGGGAAATGTTCAAATGCAGAAACACCAACAGGAGCGTGCCAACAAACAACACTCACCAACACACTAAAGGATCTGACAAGAGACAAAGCGAACACAGAGGTTAAATACAACAGGTAACGAGCAAACAAGGAACAGGTGGTACAACAGGTGAAACACATCAGCCCCGGGAAGACAATCACAAAGGTGGGAAAACACAAGAAATGTAGTTAAACCAGACAAAACTAGACAAAAACAGACTATCAAAATAAAACAGGAAACAGAACAGACACAAGACAGGAAGCAAAACTAGGTGACAAGGGAGGACACACGGAGAATAACAGGAAACAACAAATGCAGAATTAAAACAGAAAACAAAACCACAAACCATAACACTTATGCTTCTGTGATGATTGCAGCTGGGGTGGACGTGTCATTTGAATCATTTTCCCAGATTGTGAGTGATTCACAATCTCTTTAGAAATCTTTTGAAACTCCTAAGCTGATGACTTCTCCATGTGGTTGTACTAAGCTGCCATTGAAAACCTCATAAAACCAGTTTTCCCTTCAGGGAAGTGGTTATCCTCGGTGACTGAAACCCTTAACTTATCTCCCTGTATGAAGTCAAAGGTGCATTGTGATGAAGTTAACACCAAAATCAATGTTACTGGGCAGTTGTCAATCTGGAGATACAAGGTGTTTAGACGACTTAGATGCTATGTTGTGGTATTTCTAAGGATGACAGAATATGTGTCATTGCAGGTCACTGTTGTAGGCCAAGTACATTTCCATTTTGTAACTGACTCATGATAACATGAACAGTTGTGTGTGTGTGTGTGTGTGTGTGTGTGTGTGTGTGTGAGAGAAATGCCGTTTTCCTGCTAAAAGATGAGAACACTGATTTAATCAAAGAAAGTGACTTTGAAAATGAGTCACTTTGGTACGGGGTCCCCTGATTGGCTGACAATGTTGTTCCTGTTTGACACAGCTTCCTGTCTCTGTGAATGGTACGGGACTCCGGACCAATGGAAGGGCAGTGTTGAGGATGCAACAGTGATCCAGGAAAAAATAGCCCATTGTTCCTGGGATGTCGGAGAAGTGTGACCACCCTCCTGCCGGCTCTGGCTGCTCCTTCTAACAGCACACTAAGGACCCAGTACCCCACTGAGAGGTAAGACACTTGCGAAACAGCAGATCTGGCACATGACATTTTATAAGAAGCTGTTTATGAAGTTTTTCATGTTATTCTTATTCAGTTTTGACTTCTAAGAAAACTGTGCCTTTCCAAGAATTTTAACAGCACATTGGAATGCTTTTGCACCACTGTTTGTCACTAGCATATTGAAAGATGATTCACGACAGCACATTACTGCTGTTGTTTTGTTGTTTTGGTTGTTGTCTTTATAGAGGTTATAACATAAATTTATTGACTTTCCAGACTGGGTGACACACACGCACACACACAAAAACACACACAGGCACTGCGAATGTCCTTCAGCTCACAGACAGAGAGGCCTGTGTTACCACCTCATTTATTGATTTTGCGATGAGTCAGAGGGTTTTCATCACAAGGGTAAGGGTGCGTATGCGCGAGAGAGAGAGAGAGAGAGAGAGAGAGAGAGAGAAAGAGTCTCTCTCTCTCTTTCTCTCTCTTTTTCTCTCTCTCCAGAGAAGGTATGCATTTTCCTTTAAACAGAAGTACAGTAACTCAATTCAGGTTGAGTATGTCATGGGACACGGGCTAAAAAAAGTTAAAAGCAAGCATTTAACATCTTTTTTTTCTGGTTACAGAAAGTACACACCTGACCTGATAAGTTTTACAATCTTTTAATAAAGATTTGTTTTTGGGCATTATAGGCCTTTTATTGACAGGACAGCTGAAGACATGAAAGAGGGGAAAATGACACAAAGCAAAGGGCCACAGGTCGGAGTTGAACCAGGGCCCGTTGCGTCAAGGAGTAAGCCTCTATAAATGGGCGCCTGCTCTACCAACTGAGCAATCTGGGTGCCCAGGTGAATGTTTTTAATCACCTCATATACTGTAGGTCACCTCCTGATTATGTGGAGATAGATAAGAAATCAGACAGAATAGATTAGTGAAGGAATGAGTTCCTGCTGCTGCTGTTGCAAACAATTCCCAGCAGATGTCAGTACCATCCTTGCAGTGTAACTGAGAGAACTAGTCAAATGCTTTAAATGAGCATTCATCCATTTGCTCAGCCAATTATCATTAAATTCATTTGAGACAAAAAAACGTTTTTAGTTATTTCTACTTAAAAACTTAAATATTAGAAGTACTACCCTGAATCTATGAATGTCCCAGAAACACTAACGCATTATGTAATTAGAGGTTCGCAATTATGGTATTAAGCAAAACTGCAATTTGATTTGTCCCTTTATTGTTAACTGACAACAATTTCTATATTTGACACATGGCTGGTTTCGGCCTCAGTCATAACCAGCCTAAACCAAACCAAATGTCTGCTCTGTTCCATGTTTGTTCTTCCTGTAGACTTTTAGAAAAGTGTATTTAAACAGGAATTAGTTTACATGCACTTTCCATACTGAAACAAATTTTCAGTTTTACCTTCAAACCAACAATCTAACTTTAGTCTGAACACATGAAACATCACCTTATGCGTGAGGGTATCAGACCTAAACTTGATTCACCAGTTTTTAACCCGCTTACAAGTACTGCTTTTGTCAGCAGAAATGTCATTTTGTCTCTTTTTGTGAGTGTACTGTATATAAACACGGACAACCCCACCACCAGCTGAGCCTCGGTATGTCCTTGCGTGGGCTGCAGTAGTACTGGAATGACCCCGCTGCCTGGATCCCCAGAGAATAGCCAATTTCCATACAGATAGACACAGAGCTGGACTGCACCTGTGCTCCTGGAAATCCTAGCAGGAATTTTTAAGAGAGATTTAGGGGATAGAAATTAGCTGAAAGCAGGATGGATGATCACATCTGTCTTTGTTTACCTTCTACTGCATCAGTGCTTCTGTATGCTGCTGTGCAGGTCTTCATTAGCACTAAGTCAACTTTGATTGAGCACAAAAGCCTTGGTCCTTGGTAAAATGCCCAAATTCTCGATTTTCTGTAGCAATATGTCTGATATTATAAATAGATGAAAGGAAAGTGTCCTAAAGATAAGCAAAAATTTCCCATATTAAAAAATGAAATGTTATTTTGAGGTACTGTATGTTTTGAGTTTTCAAGCTCAAGCAGTCAAACTCTTTTTGCTGCAGGGATTCTTAAAATGACAGAGCTTTTGCTCATACTGCTGGGAAAATGTGTGTGTGTGTGTGTGTATGTGTGTGTGTGTGTGTGTGTGTGTGTGTGTGTGTGTGTGTGTGTGTGTGTGTGTGTGTGTGTGTGTGTGTGTGTGTGTGTGTGTGTGTGTGTGTGTGTGTTAGCCACACTGTGAGCAATACTGCAATTAGATGCTCTGTCAAATAATCCAACATTTCATCCTGACGGCTTAATTTGACACATCTTTGATTTACTAAAGACAGCTTTCCAAGATGTCTTCTGCCAACACAATTTTTGCGATTTAAGGAAGGGGAACTAGGGTTGAGCGTTAAATCTGTGTATTTGTGAGCGTTTGTATAATTCTAAAAATAAAATGTACTTGCATTGTTCCAATGCTGTACAAGAAGTAAATATAGCATAGATGTTTATGTATATGTGACTGGATACAGTATATGTTTGTATCTGTGTTGAATGTGGGAGCAGCTTGACCTGCTGCTGTACATCTGGACAGCAACATGATTTTTTTACCACATTCGTGAGACAGTCATAAAAGTCTAGATAACACATTTTGTTTACAGTTACAATATCAGACCGATAAGAAATGTATAGAAAAATAGACATAGTATATTCAGGTATTTTCACAGGCTGGGCAATAATTCTATATTGCATTTACACTTATTTATTCTTATTGAGTTGAAAATCTACACTTTATAATACACTTAGTAACAACTAATCTTCTAAAATTCTTAATAGGAAAAATAAAATTCTAAATAAAGTAAAAGTAATAGGTAGAAAACAAACATTTTTATACCCAAGTGAATCTACTTGGTCTCACTGCTATTTAATTCATTGCCTGTCCTAATTGGAACTCAAAATGCAAGAAGTTATGTTTACATGTTTACATGTTGAAATTACTAAATTAAATGTTTACCAAAAACTGACATGTCAAATCTGTTTCTCTCAGATGCTATGCTATGCTATGATCCTTCTCATTCCACACATGCTGTGTCCTCCCTTTTCTCTCCCTCCCTGCCTTTCTTCCTACCTCACAGCCTCCCATCCTTTTTCCCATCCAGCAGAGCAGCACAAGGTAGTTAAAGTATAAAACATTACATGAAATGTTTAACTTGACCAACAGAAGGGCACAAAGAATATTGAGTTGACTTCTTGGAAGGGTTATGCGTTTCTGATTCAGGGTAACAGAAACAGTGAATATCTGGAATCAAAGATCTCATACCTCCTCGGAAGCTGTAATTTGTGCGAGCAGTGTGTTTGGGCAATGATCTACAGTATGTCTCCGGGGGTCTTTGCAGGGTTGTATTTGAATTAATTATGTGGAGAAAATCAGTTATCGTAGAGCATAACGCTCTAAAAGCAGCTAGACGTTGCTTTGAGCATGTGACTGTGTGTGAATCTGTTTTTTTGTTTTTTGAACTCCCAGCAGGCAAGTTTGATTGCGCAGACGCTCTATGCCTTGCCGAAAATAAGCTCAACTCGTGGTTTACCATGACTCAGTTTGTCATATGTGCTTGATTCACATGCCCACATACCATGGATGATTACCTATCTCTGTCCACCTGATTGGATTAAACTTTAGATTAGATTTTAACACAGTTTAAGTAACCTCCGAATGAATCAAACTATTTGGGTGGGCTTTTGTGGTTCATAGTCTCCTCCTGTTGCTGTGGATTTAGTTTAAAAGTAGACCACTAACATCAGAGTTCAATGCTTTGACTCATCATAGGTGTTTCTCTTCATGTGTTTCTCCATTTAGGTCAGTATGAGTGGGGGAGTCAATGTTAAGTCGCCCCTCCGGGCTCCTCCATCATCCGGAATTCCCCTCCCACACAGCCTGTTGCCCCCCTCCCCCAAAGCAGACAACCTCCACAGGGCTAGTGATCTACCCAAGCCCTCACTACAGACACCTAAACACACACCCACACACACTCCCACACACACACCCAGGCACTCTCCTTTACTTTGCCCACGGACTTCCAGCATCCCTGGGCCATCCTCCAGGGCCCCTAAGAGAGACACCGGCCTGAAGAGTCACCTCTTCCAGCGGATGGGAGCTCTACCTGCTCCCCAGGTGTCACGCTCCGCCTACAGCAGCCCAATAACCCAGCGCAGGGTACCAATGCCACACTCCAAGGACACACTGGATCTTGGAAAACCTGCGCCGCCTCACGTCCGCTCACAGTTTCCACATGATGGCAATCGCAACAGAAACACCCTCACCAATAAGAACCAAACATGGGGAACTAGCAACCTGCGTCCACCGCTCCAGTTCAGAAAAGGAGATAACTCCAACACTGTATTCATGCCACAACAAGAGGAGGAGCCTCCAGAAAACCACCCAGCCCAGTCCACCATGCCGAACAACGTCAACCTCCACCCCTCTTTTGCTCAAATGAGCTACGAGCACAACATCAGAGGCCGCAGTGACTCCACCAGCCAATCAGACGAGGAGATGGGTACTCCTGAGGACAGCAGTCCGGCCTACTCTCCTTGTCCCCTGCCGCTGCCACCGATCACATTCTCCATGCCAGTTATGTCCAAGGTGGCTGTCAAAATGCTGGATCAAAGCCTAGATAAGGAATCTACAGAGAGACACATACCTAGAGTCAATATGGCTACTGTGGCTCCCTTCAGCTACAGGTAAGTCGTGCACACTCACACACAAACACAACTGATACAACAGTTTATGAAGACTTCCGTTACGAGCGCCCAATTACTGACACCCATTGGAAAACCATTCTCTTGTCATTATCATATGATTACTGTCTCTCCTCATAGCAATTTATATTCCCTCGCCACTGATATACACACTTTGCCTCCCACTCTGGATACTAAAAAACAGCCCTAGAGCACTGTTGTGGCCATTTCAGTCTAATTCCTCTGTATCCTTTCCAGCAATACTGTATCTCTTTATGGTCGAGCCCCAGGGTATATCACTGACTTTCTGAAGCAGCACACTGCTCTGAGGTCGTTAAGGTCAGCTGACCAGCTACTCCTTATTGTCCCTAGAACGCGGCTCAAAAATAGGAGAAATCAAGCGTTCTCAGTAGGTGTCCTGAGGTTTTGGAATGACTTGCCTCTGCATGTCAGATCGGCCCCTAGCCTTCAGATTTTTAAAACCCGACTTAAAACTCACTTTTATTCATTGACCTTTAAACCAGCTCGAGAGTTGGATTCTGCAATTAATTTTTCTAGTTTGTTATTTGTTTTAAATGTTTGTTTTGTTATTCGCTTACTTATAATCATGTTAATGACCAGCATTTTGGTCAACCTGGTTGTTTTAAATGTGCTTTACAAATAAAGTTGGATTGGACTGGATTGGATGTATGTGCAAGGATACACACACTCTTGGTGCTTTCTGGAGCAGAGCTGATTGTTAAAGTGTCCACTTGATAGCCTCCGGCCTGACTCCATTTATTGTTCTTTCTTACTCACATACACATAGTCTCTCTCAATGTGAGATGAAAACAAGAAAAGAGTGAATCTAAGTTGGTAGGTAAACATATGTGGCGTTACTGTGTCTAATGTGTGTTGTTGAGCGGTGTGTGTGGTTTTAGTTAAATGAATACATCCACAAAGAATGAATCAGTCAAAGCTGAAAAGTATATTCATTGAATCTACAATACTCCGTAAGATACAGAAGTAGGACAATGTTTCCCAAACTGAGGGTCCGGACCCAAAATGGGTCGCAGACCCGTTTTATTGGGTCGCCAATGGGCAGAGATCAGACTAAAATCTCAGCATGACCTCAGAATGGCACTTTCAAAAACCAAACCTAGAACAGATCAGCTGGTTGATATCTTCAACCAGCCACACACATCTCATTAAATTTAAGTCAACATCATTTGAAAAAATGTTGGTGTGGGTACTGAGGGATGATGGGAGGGGACAGAGACACAGGAAGGAGAGCAGAGACCTTTTTTGTTTACTTTTATGATGGAATAAATATACTTCATATACATTTAGATTTGTTTGTTCCGTCTTTTGTCCACAGTTTCAAAATTGTAGATGTTACAATGGTTCATGGTGTATATTTGTAAATTTGAGTACCCGGGAGACACCAAATTTCTCTTTTGGGTCTTGATCTGAAAAAGTTTGGGAACCACTGAACTAGAAAAATGCTTGAGCTTTTTTCTTACTTTTATAAGGATGAATGAATCACAGTGCTATGCGTATATGTGAATATTTCTATTTGGATGATTTGTATTTAAGGAAATCAATGTGACACACTAGGGGAAGATCATCAATGTTTTTCTGCTGTCATACACAGGAGCTTGTGTGTTTGATCGTAGTGAGCGACATTTACTTAAAGTGATTTACACGCAGTAACGTGTGACGGTTGTGTTAATGATGTGTTTACAGGCTGCATGTGCAGGAGAGGGATTTTTCAGTGGACGAACTGAGTGACTGCTCATCTGGATCCATAGACGTCTGCTGTGATGACCTAACACTAGGTTCGACACACACACACACACACACACAAACCCACACACACACAAATCAGATGTAATCAAACATGGATTATATTCATGCATTCTTTTTTTTAAAGATACACACATCACTTTTACTTTCTGTCTGTCTCCTTTGCTGAAAAAAACTTGCAGTCTAGTTCTGTCTGCCCAGTTAGCATCAGGGCGCCGAGGGCCCTTTTTGGCAGGTATGGATGCCTACTTTCTGGCAGCCAGACACATTTACTGAAACAGTCATAAATGGCGTCAGACAGAACAAGCCAGCGGCAGACCTTTGGGTCTCATTGTGGAATCTGAAAAGTCTTAGTGAAGACTAACGGACAACCATTTTCTGTCTAAATCTATGTCTGTCAGGCTCCAACTCTTCAGGCCTCAGGAGCAATGTCTGAAAAGAGGTGGTGTCATTTTGTGTGTCTCAGCCTGGGGTTCTGCTAACTACAGTGGTTCCTAGAGAAGGAGATGGAAAAGAAAGATGGGCTCAAGATGTTTGGATGAAGGAAGATGACAGTGGGTCAGTAATGACATGAAATGGGGCACTTCTCAATTTGCTGCCAGGGAGTATAGTTAAATGCACATTCATTTCAGCTACATCCAAGACCTGTCGAGGAGTTTGAAACCCTTCCTCCCATTACACTTACTTTCTTTCCCTCTCTCATTCCGTTCCTCCTTTCCAGCTTCATTGACCCAAAAAAACCACAGCCCCAGCATGACACCCTCTCCGTCCTTTAGAGTAAAGGTTTGCTCTACCCACAGCTATAGTCATGCTTGGTTGTGGTCAGTGTGAGTCGAGGGATGTGGACGTGCTTCAGAGATATGACTTTATCAGTTGCTCAGTGAATCATTCTTTTTAATGTGGTGACAGTTGGATAGGAGGGGATCAACTGCCTGGCTTTGAAATGTGCTGTCCAGAGTGTGTATGAAACTGAAATAGCCAAAATAGTTTATACATGAGTTTATTCATCTAACAGAATATGGACAGTATAGTCAGAAAGTATCCGGATGTTTTTTTGTTTTTTTCGTCAGCAATGGAATTTAAAATGAAACAATGACAATGGGTTAACAGTGGTGATTTCCAGTTGTACAGGGTACTCCCATCCATATTGTGTGAACACTGTAGGAATCATTACTCTTTGTATACTGTACATGGTCCCCGATGTTAGAAAGAGAGATAACAGATAAAAAATGTGTATTTAGGAAAAGGAGATGGAATCTACTGCTTTGAAATTGTGACACTTTCTCTCCACAACATTCATGGCGGGTGGTGGACCTTGTGTATAAAATTTGCCCTGGCTACAACCCTGGTCAGTGCAATGAAAATGTTTCCCTCTTCTTAAACTTCATAACTAACACAATTCTACTGTAAATAGAAAAACTATTATAGTCAGACATCGTATTCTATTACTTCACAAACCGTCAAACCTTACCTTTTAAGTTCTTTATTCCTTTGATCATGCCTGTCTGTAAGTGTAGTCCCCAGAATAGAGCTGTTTGCAAATAAAAAAAATGGTGGACCAGCCCCTGTCTTTAAAGGCCTCCGGCTATCTTGGGACTATGGTTGTGGCCGTGTAATTGGTCCCTAGAAGGCGTTAGAAACAGTCTTAGACCCTAAATCCCTAAAAGCCTCCTCTGAAGCTGCATTTGCATGGAGGGTGGGCTGACACCGTAATGACAGTCATTTAGGGAGCAGAGGAAAGAACAGGAACAGGGAGGAAGGAAAAGTTTGGAAGCAAGGAAAAAAGAAAGAGTGAAAGGAGTGAGAGATGAAAAGAGGAGATCTGATGAGGTCACTGGCTTGATGGATTTCCTTTTGTGTAAGAAGGAAAGACTACAAACAGCAAATGTGTGCACACAAAAGGATAGATTGAATGATGGTTTAATATCTAAAAGCTGAGGGCTCTGGAGAACACACAACACAATGGCGGGATTTGGTTATGGTTGTCTTTAGTGACTACAGTAAAAGAGTAGTTTTCCACAAAATGAGTGTATTTTTTATATTCTAACATTCACTGAGATTGAATCAGATGTTTGTAACATAATCAGCTCTTCCATCTTCCATTTGAGCCCCTAATGAAGACCTGAACATTTAATGTGACTGAAGCACCATGTGGTCTTTCAATTAGACCCCAGACCTCCTGACCTTGTGGCTCTCTGGAGAGGTGTATTTAAGCATGGGTTCATGTCTGCAGCATGTGTGTGTATGTGTGCTGATGTGACAGTACACAGATGGTGTTTGAAAAATAAATGTGATGTGAACTAGGTATCATTTTTCATCTCCCAGTGAGGGTATAGCCTGAATCCCTACGGACGCTCTTAAAGTACGTCAGCTGTGTCACTCTCTATCCCTCTTTGTCCCTCTCTGTCTCTCCATCTCTCTCTTTTTCTCTCTCTCTCTCTCTCTCTCTCTTTCTCTCTCTCTCTCCCTCTCTCACACACATACACATACACACACACACTTACTGTACATACACCTACAAACATAGAGGCAGGAGGTCATGGTTACATTTGAATATCAATGTGAAACACTGCACCTCATCCCACACCCACTGTTCATATGACAATAACTTTTACAAGTAGAAAACAATAATAATTGTACTTTCCAGGTGTGGCAATGACACATTATTTTTGAAATGGAAATGAAAATGGTCATGTGTTCCTTTGAAACAGTCACACAATCTGAAACAGAGATTTCATGGTGTGTTTCTCAAGGCGAGCCAAAAATTACATTCACTGGCCATGAGCCAACTTGCACTGTTATCCTGAAATGGAGAATAGCCTCCTTATATAATATACACTTGCCAGTTTATTAGGTACACTTGGCTAGAACTGGACTGCAGTCTAATACAACAGTCCTGCAGTAAATCCTCCTTTTCATGAAGGTTATAATGTTCAGTTTCTGTTTAAGACAGGTGTTGATTCAACTTTATGGTCATTTTGGAGGCTGCAGTGGTGCTGTTGAATTGCAAGTTTATCATAATGCATTTGATTTGTAGTTTGGATTGTAGGACTTTCAATGATATAAGCATGAGACAAAGTGGAACACATGACAAATTTAAAAGGAATTGACGATTCAGCCTTTTTAACGGTTAATGGATTTGTTTTTTATGGTTATTGGAATTGGAATAGACTTAAAAGATAAGTCTACAGCTTATACAGTGTAAATTAGCACAAGTAGAGATACTGTACATGTTCATCGTGCACGCCAACGTTTTCATGCAGACCACGCTTTTCAAAGCCCTCACATGGAGAAGTACATTTTGAAAACCCCTTGTGCCATTTACTTTCAGATTAGTAGAAGTCCGAAAATCTTTTGTAATGAAGGCCTGAAATCAGCTTAAAGTTTATAAATGTCATGGTTGCCATGCCTTTAATGTCCCCGGACAGTGTAGTGGACAGCATTTTGATAACCCCGGCTGCATCTACTGTTAGACAAAGCATAATCCTCTTTGGCCAATCTAATCAGAGAGACATATGCCAAGTTGGTGTTGGACAGTGATGAGTGGTTTAGTAGCTTTGGGAAGATGATCAGACATAAGCATGGACTAGATTATGTCGTCGCTGATCACCAGGAGTGAGGCAGTAATCACTATTTAGGTTTTAATATCATGCTTTTCTCTATATTTGACTCTAAGTTTGAACCTTCAGGAGTTCTGTAGTCCAGTGCGGGGGACAGCTAAAGTGAGGGCCCAGTTTTCTTAATGTTTGGGTTAGGTGGTGAGTTTAATGGAGAAGACATCTTGAGTGTGGGAAAGTGAGTATGTATAACGTATGTACATACAGTATTATATACGGTACATGAATGCATATAATCCATACATGAGCAGAAATGCACTCATGGATACACGTGTGTATAAGAAAAGAGAGTAAAACGTCACACAGATGAACATAGAAGCTCCTCATTCTCCCATTCATCTCACACACCAAGCCATCCACCCGTTTGTGTGGCAATGCACCAAGACAGAGAGCGGTCACCTCCTACTCCTCCTCCTCTCCCCCCCAGGGACATTTCCTTCCTTCCAATTTCTGCATTAGATGAGGGAGGGAGAAATGAGGGAGATGGGTGATTTGAGAAATGGGTGAATGAGTGCACACACTCAAGATCCTTTTTGACCTCTGTAGTGACTCCTAACCCAGGGAGTTGAGTTATGGAGTCAGTCATGTGTGTAACCCCTCTGCATCTCTGTGGGACCACACACACACACAAACACACACACACACACACACACACACACACATCTATCTGTCAAATTATTAGCCCATGGAATACAAAGCACACACTCAAATGTGACCACATGCTTCTTCTAGGCTTAACATTCCTGATGTTAATTGAAGCATTCACTCACGTTTTCCTCATAGCATTACATTTATATTAGGTTTTTAGTCACATACTACTGTATATCCGACTTTAGCAACAGCAGTTTTCTTCTGCTGACCGAAGCACAATTTCACAGTGTGAACAACACACTCACACAATCTGATGATATCCATGGCTACTGTATGCACACCACGCTGTAACTAGGCAACTGGCCTCTGCAGCACAGCATTGTGGGATGCCCCTGGGAAGTGCACTTAGAATGTCAACATTGAGGCACCGTCTACAATAGAACGATACATTTTAAAACACACAAATTCATTCTTCTTCTTCTCTAGCATTCCCCGGATGGCAGTCAAAGTTTTTCCAGGTCTCAGCTGTGTGTGATTCATAATGAGTATGAGACATTTCTTCTGTGGGAGAATGGTGTTTTTGTTGGATTAAGATGTGTGCCGCTGAAATCAGGAGATGGTATGAGTGATACAATCACTCTATTACCATTGACAGCCTTTAAGTGGCTGAATTGTCCAAATGCCTAAGCCAGTGACTCATGCTGTGCATCATCAGCACTGAGTAAGACCACCAAATAGGTGTCATTGTGGAATAACTCCCTCTCTTGTTCATACACACTTCTTTGACTCAGACTAGGAAGCCACACATTGTTTGCATCAGATTGTCGGCCAGTATTTTGGGTGTAAACAGGACATTCAAAACCATGGTATTGTGTTGGTGCAGCACCAGAGTGAGTGTCACTGTGAGCCTTTCCCCTGTGTGTCATGGTCTGGTATTCATCCGTGCGTCCTGTGGACCCTATGCGTTAGCATGTTAGACATAAGCAAACGTAGCAGGAGTGGCGGGATGGTGAGGCAGGATATCCCCCCTCTGTCTTACGGGCTTCCTCTGCTCCTCTGGCACACATACAGAGATCCTTCCTTACCTTGTCCTCTTTCTCCTCCTCTCACTTCTGCATTATACTTTCACATTCTTACAGTTTTTCTCCTTTTCCTCACAAGAAGCATCAAGTAGACTTCTTTCAAGGTGTCTGCTCCATCCTGTTCTGACGCACTCCCCTTCTATTCTCAGTCACACTCACTCTTGTTATTTTCTTCTCACTTCCTGGCCCGTTCACGCTTGTCTCATCTTTAAAACAACTTTTTCCCTTGTACTTGGGCCCAAAAGGGCAAAACAAGACAAACCGAGAGGGAGTGGGTGAAAAAAGAGAGTGGGTGAAAGTGAAAATGCATGCCATCTGCTTAGTCGAATGGGAAAAATTCCTCTTTAAATTTAAGTTGCTCTGGTACAATTAGTTACATCCAAAGCACCAGTGTTTTCCTCTTCTCTCGCAGTACTTTTCCTTTCAAAGCTGGAGACCTTCTGTAACTTTGTAAACATGCATATAATGCGGCACACAGTGTCTGTGTGTCTCACTGGCTACTTCACATTACTTCTCTGTAGAAATATAGTGGTGAATCTGTTCTTAACTGTTTAGAGATGCTAAGGCAAATTTACTCATACAAAGTACAGAGAAACACTGTTTCTGTCTGTTTGTCTGTCTGTGTGAAAAAGTGTCTTTATGCGTGTATGGAACCATGTTTGCCCGTCATCGTAGCAGATTTCCCATGTCTCTCGCCACTGTGGCAGCCCACAAGCACGTTCACACACACACACACACACACACACACACACACACACAAATACGTCTGTTACTTATAGAATGTGTAAGTTTGCTATGAGATGAATGTGTAGGCTGATATCGAGCACTGGCACTCATCACACTTTGCCAGCTTCTCTGATGTCAGACCAGATTGCTCAGGTCAGTCAGACACCCTCCACAGACAGCATGCTCTGTGTGTGTGTGTGTAGCGAGACAGAGAGTAAGAGAGAGAGAGAGAGAAAGAGAATATATGTGTACATCAGCCATATATTAAAGTGATTAGTCTGTGGAGCCAGAGAGACGAGCACAGGAACAAACAAGTAGCTGTTTGCTGCCAACACACACTTTACCTGTGTGTGTACATGCTTTCAGGAGCACTGACGCGTGTCTTTCTGTGCACCACACAGACCTGCCTTGTATGCTGCCACTCTTGTTTGAGTCACCTTAATCCCTCATCAGGGAGGTATAAGAGCTAATGTACAGCACCTATTAGCCTTAAATTACATCCCTTACCCCCCTACTGGCCTGCTACCAACCCCCAGAATCCCCATAACTGTCACCACACAGCTCTGGCCTCGATGTGGCATAACCACCTCAACATTGGCCCTTTATTAAAGCTAGCTGCTTCTAATTAATGGCTTTGGCCTTTACACAATAAAACAGCCAATGTAAGTCTGCTACTGAGCTCCTGTATAACACACACTCATTCAAGGCCAGATGGATGTTAGGTTGTCGTTGTGAACGTCCATTAATGTCCGTCAGTGTCATTTTTGGGCTCAATGTGCGCCAGTTTGGTTACTGTTACTGAAAAATGGGCTGTCTTTAAAGTACCTATCTAATATTGAGTGTGGAATGTGAGCAAACAGAACATCTTTTGTTTTTGTTCTGGTTCAGTGTCAACCGATTTATGCAAATGTAAAAAAAAAAAAAGGGCAATAGCTCAACAGCCTGCTTGTTGAAATCCTAACAGTTTGAGATCTGATAACATCACAGCTGCAGGCAGTGCTGCTTGCATACTGTACATGAGAAAGTGCACTAATGGTATTACATAGAGCACAAACACTCAACCAACTACAAGACCTGTATGCAGACAGGATGCATTAAAGTAATGATAGGCTTTAAGTTACTTTTTTTGCACTGTCATCATGATTACCTGTAATGGAAATAAAGACAGATCAGAAATAATGACATCATAATAATTCTCTGTTACTGTAATGTCCTTCTCTTACCGAAATCTCCACCAAGCTCTGTTTGTTACGAGGAATTACAGGATTAGATTTTGGAAGTATTTCAAGCAAAGGATCAGAAAAGAGTGTACAAATGGAATGATAAAGGGGATACAAAAGAGTTAGTTGTGTGTCCTGTGTTGACTGAGATGGGATATCCAGAGCGATGAGATGACGTAGTGACCGGGCCAGAGCTATCCGAGTCCCTGGATGGGAGCTTTGGCTTCTCTGCGCCTGTCTCATCAATGTGACACATTCGTAGAGACAGACCCACGCACACACACATACTCAGACACATGCAGGGGAGGAAAGACAAAAATATAGTGACACCAACACTCATTCACACACCCACCCATGTAGACGTGTTCTTGTTTTAACCAACTGAGGTATAGTGATGGCTGTGCCGAATCTTTATCCTGCAAAAGTTAATGGCCTGTGCTTCTATATTAACTGGAAGGGGGGGATGGGTGACATACTGTAGGTCTGGAGGAAGGAAGGAAAGGAAGGGAGGAAATGAGAAAAAAGCAATGGAGATGAGGGGAGAGGTAATATGATGCAGGTGGGGAGGGGTGTGATGATCATTTGAGGTCTGTTGGCTACTAATTGAAGCATAATTAGTGACTGACCTATCTGGTTTCGTTTTATGGACTGGTACATGTGTGTCCTGTTCTCCTCTTCTAAGATGATCCTGCAGTCATGGCTATTTTACAGATAATTTGTTTCAGCTTAATCATGGGTGGGCCTCTCGTGAGTAGAGCACATAATGAAATCTGAATATGAATGGAGGAATACAGCAGCTAATGTGATTATGGATGATTGAATGTGCATCTGTGTGTTGGGGGTCTTTAATCTGGTGCAATATTTGGCATCGAGGATTATTTGAGTCACACACAGCTGAGCTAATATAAACCTTTCTTTTTTTTCTTTTGTTCTTTCTTCCTTCCTCTTCTTTTCTGTATTCATTTATTTTCTTTCTTCCTTCCCGTTTTCCTTTCTTCCCTACTTCCCTACTTCCTTTCTTTCTTTCTTTCTTTCTTTCTTTCTTTCTTTTTTTCATTCTTTCTTCCTTCAGTGGTGATAAGTATAACACAGCATCTGCGGTGCGCGTTTGCGAGAGAGAGAGAGATAGAGGATTGGCGGGTGAATCAGCCAGTGGGAGGAGAGAGAGAGAGAGAGAGAGAGAGCGACAACCAGAAAGAAGGAGGGAAGAATCGAGGAGAACGAGAGGGAGGGTGAATGAGCCAGCGGGGGTAGAGTGAGCAAACCCACGAGTGAAGGAGTGGTGGAGGGAGGAGAGAAAGAGGAGGGGGGATGTTGTTACTGCTGCTGCCGCTGCGACTGTTTCTCTTGTCAGTCGGCTGCTGCTTGCCTGGCAAGCAGGACGGAGTACAGAGCGAGAGAGAAGCAGAGAGGGATAGAGAAAGAGGCTGGTCAGTGCTGTGTTTCATTCTTGCAGCGCTATTGTCTCACAGGGAAGTGGATTGAGGCACTGAATACAGGTCTACAGATCCATGGATTACCAGTTGTGAGTAAGGGTGACTGCTACTGCCACTCTACTAACCCACAGTCATTTTCAACAGAGGGGTAAACCCACAGTCTCACACGGCGGGGAGTCTCGACCTACTGGAGACAGATAGGAGGGCAAATCAGACAGTCTTGGAGTTTTTACATCTTCCTTTCTGCCCTTTTCTCCCTCCTCCTTTTCTGTCAGCCTGCATGTGTGTATCACAGAGCGTGTCACTGATGCTGTTGCTTGGTCCTCTGCAGGAGGGATGCTGGAGGCTAATGTGGCTAACATTAGCATGACGGCCAAGCCCAGAGAGCTGGACCTGAGGTCTGCTGCTGTCTCCTACCAGGAAACTTCAGCCCAGGCCATGGCCTCTAGGAAGCCACCCGCCAAGCCGTCTGCTCTGCCCCAGGGACCTTCACGTCCCTCTGGGTCAGAGCTCAAGGTCTACCGGCCCTCCTCTGGATCTATCCCAATTCCAAATTCTTCTGGTCTCCGCAAGCAGCGATCACTTAACAACTTGTGTGTGCTCACTGATGCTGAGAAGAAGCTGCACCTGTACCAATCTGATACGAGTCGGACTGGCACAGGCATCAACAAGCCAGGCCTGACTAAGACAGGTCAGGCTGGGGGCGGGAGACCACCACTTTCTCGGACCCTTTCAAAGTCAGAACAGTCTCTTTTCCAGGGGAAGCCCAAACCTTTCTGCTCCCCTCCTGTGACTTCTAACGGGAGCAAGCCAAGTCGAATCCCTGGTCCTGGTAAACCACGGGGACCTTATGCTGAGGTCAAGCCCATCAGCAAGGCCTCTGAGGCAGGCCAGAGTGTAGACAGAGACCCTGCAGACCACCCAACCAAGGCTAACTCCAATGGAGGTGTGAATACTGGGACTAATGGCAAGAAACTAGGAGAGAAGGGGAGATCTGCAGCTCTGTCAGCAGAGGAGAAGAGAGAAAGGAAGGGAATAGAGGGAGAAGATGATAAGAGCTTTCTGAAGGTGGACCCAGAGTTAGTGGTGACAGTTCTGGGTGACCTGGAGCAGCTGCTCTTCAGCCAAATGCTTGGTGAGTCTGCTTTTTTATCCCAATTTTCCATGACACCCCTTAGGACAGGGCACAATCATGTAATCAAGTTAACAACAGTTACTTATTGATTCAGTGGACATCGAATAACATAAATAGCCTCTCCTCTCCTCTCCTCTTTACACCCAAACTGTTCCCTCCAGCTCTGACTATAGCTCCAGCATCAACAGTGAATTTTAAATGAGTTCAGTCACTATTGCAGCAGAGCATAATGTCAGTGTGTTTTTCTAAGTGCTTTTCACTTTACGATGGTGAGAGCCCTCACTCTGAACACGTAGGTGGTGAAAATCCCCATGTTTACATCCCTGTAGCAGGCTACAGGCTTTGTTTTTATTTGTAAATTTGATTTATGTTGTATGTATCTGTGTGAATGTATGTATGGATGCATACTAGCTCTGTGTGCTCCCATGAAGCAGCTGAAGTAAGCAGTTCTAGAGGGCTGACATTGTTTTGTTGTTGATTCATTAGCTAGCACTCAAGTGTTTTGTCCTCCTCTCATCTGACCCACTGCCACAGTGAGCTAGATTTAAATTAACCTATCAAATGCCTAGTCCTTCTCTCATTATATTTGTGTCTCACATGTTCTGTCTCTACAACCATGTCGGCATGGGAGCGTATTTTCAAAATGTAAAGCAGTCCACGCATGTATGCATGTTAGAATGTTGAGAACACCAGCCTCAGCATTTCCTGGCTCATGCCAAGATCAGCCATTTGTTAATAAATGCCGTGTGAGTGGGACTAGTGGGGTGTGGGTTTTCAGTCGGTAAATAAAACGGCTGCATATTGAGTCAGGCCCCGGTCACAGTGGGCCACATATTTAGCCTCGCACCACTCTCTCATCCTCCTTCAACCCCTCCCTCCCACCTCCCCTCCAGTTCCATTGATCTCCGGGCCACTGACAGATGGTCACTATCTCTGCCCCCCCCCCACACACACACACACACACATACACACTTCTCCCTCCTGTTACCGGGGGCAACGTGTGGAAGGAAGGAGGAGAATCTGAGGGGCGGGGTGGAGGCATGGGCAGGTAGTTACCGTGCTGCCATTCACTCAAACATAGACACAGCCCTATGAATACTCACTGTCACACACATGGGGGGCGAATGTAATGCGACACAGTATATTCAAAGTTTAACTCATGGGGGTGTATTGCAAGAACGATGACTGAGTTTGTGACTAATCTTTAAACTAGTGTCTAAATCTGCAACTAACATCCATTATTCATTCACACAGGCACATTGTCTTTGTTTTTCTCTTTCTATCTATTGCTCATTCTCTTTTCCTCCCTCCCTCTCGGCAGGAGCCGATAGAATCAGAATAGTGTAGTGGGTTGTTATATCTGGCTTGATGCTTGGAAATCATTTTCCATCATCAAACCGCTTTGTCTTCTCCGATCTCTCCTTAATTCCTCTTTCTCTCTTCACCAGCTTGACTCCTGCATAAGTGTGTGTTGATGTACTACACATAGTGTGTGCGTGGTGTGTATCTCTGTGTGACCTTGTTCCAGTCCTTGTTGTAATGTTGCTGGCCACACCTACTTCACATAGCCAGGTAGGGAGGAGGGAACTGAAAATGGAAAAAAACAGACAAGACAGAAAGAAAACACAGGATACGAATGAGATATATGGGGGAAAAGAAATAGGGGATATCTTCACTCACAGAGGAAGATAAATGAGAGATGGAGATGGACTAAGAGAAGGAGAGAGACACTGAAGTAAAATAATGGTAATAGCCAATGACCTACATTTCTACCTGGCATCCCAAGTGTTGGTTTGTGTCATAACAGTCTACCACAACCTGCCAGAGGTTTATCATTGAAACCATAGCAGGTGTGTAGGATAGTGTGTGTGTGTGTGTGTGTGTGTGTGTGTGTGTGTGTGTGTGTGTGTGTGTGTGTGTGTGTGTGTGTGTGTGTGTGTGTGTGTGTGTGTGTGTGTGTGTGTGTGTGTGTGTGTGTTAGTTAGAGGAAGGTTAATTGTAACTTGCCCTGTAGCTAGCGGCTGTGGGCTCATCTTTTATCGTATCTGCTTCTCCATTTCCGATGGGACATACAGCTAATTGGTTCAGGCTCTGTGTGCTCTGTCATAGGAAGATAGATTATGAATGTTTACTGAATCATTCCCGAGGATCCACTCCCCCATTCCCATCTTCAGTCCCACCTTCTCCCCATCTGCTTCCTACATACATGAAAGTGACGTGTCATTTTACGGTATGATAATATATCATGAAAAATCAATCTTAAAGGGACAGTTCAAACCAAATTCTAATACACATATTTTTCCTCCTTCCTGTAGCGCTATTTGTCAATCTAGTTTTCCAGTTTTAGAGATATTTGCCTTAGAGATGTCTGCCTTCTCTTGAAAATAATGGAACTAGATGGCTTGTGGGGCTCAAAGCACCAAAACAATACAATTGAAAAAGTTAATAGCAATGTATCTTTCCAGAAATCAGGATGTCGTTACTCAAGATAATCCACAGACCTGGTTGTGAGCAGCTTCATGTAGGAGATATTTTCTTTCTACATGAAACTGCTCACAACTCTGTAAGTCCTATATTGAGTGATTGGGTCATGATTTCTGGAACGAGACACTGCTGTTGAGTTTTCAACTTCAGAGTATTTATTTGGGCACCACAAGCCAAGTGCTATCTAGTTCCATTATAATTGAGAGAAGAAAGACATCTCTATGGCAGATATCTCCAACACTGGGCAACTCAAAACTCACCAAAACAATCTGGATTGATAAATAGCACTATGCGATGGGGTTTCTATAAGTAAGAGGGACAATTTGTATCTTTTAATTTTGGGGTGAACTGTCCCTCTATCATAGCATGTTGTTATAAAAACTACATGTTAGAAGGCGACTCTTTTAGCTACAGACACTGTCCTTTTAAGATTGGCCGACAATAGTAGCAAAGATAATTGAGAATGCCTCTCTAGTCTAATCGAGATGTATAACCTAAGATCATCAGCTATGCACTTAAAAGGGATAACTGACCTCCCAAACACACATGCACACACACACACACACACACACACACACACACACACACACACACACACACACACACACACACATAGGTTAAGCCTATATGTTTATCTTGCGAGTTGGTTTAGGATTAGTTTCTGTATAATCCGTTTTTCTTTAATCGGACATACATGTTTTACCTCCAAAGAGATGAAGAGCTTTTCATTAATTGGATATAGAGAATTACTTGACTTGTGTGTCAATGGGCTGCAGTTCTGGACTTGCAGCGGTTATTCTCCCAAATGCAGCATGTTTTATTAGATATCTTGTTGCAATATTAGCATCAAGGTTAGACGTAGTCGCAGGGAATGATAAACTGTAAATTCTGCCAATATAATGAGCTGACCTGAATGACAGCTAGTAAAGAATATACTGTCAGGGTAATCTAAAGCACTGAACCTCAGATGTTTGCCACTAATGACACCTCCCGGTTCCAGCCAGCACCCATACTGAGTTTTCTGCAAGAGGGTAATCTCCCTAAAGCAGTGGCCTTTCCTAGCATGGGGCAGGCTCTGTTTAGAGAGAATCCAGTCTAAAGACACCAACAAGCATCCAGATTAGGCCTTGCATAAAGATAATGAGAAGATTCAGCCTCCATTCCACTAATCACAGATCTATCACCCTGGAAAAGGCTATCAAGACTAAAACGAATTAAAGATTGAATCCCAAAGGACATCTGTTTGGATGGAGATGTAGGTATTTCGGGGAATTTTACATTATTGAGGATCAGATAGAAAATATAGATTTAGGTTAGAAGATTGGAGATCTTATGTGGTTTTTGGTTTTGGCTGAGCTGACCATAGGTTGTCACTTAAGTGTGGCCATGCAGCAGAAAAGAAGTAAAGCAGAAGAGAAGTATAGTAAATAACACACAGTGACACATGCATGCTCATAAAAGTAGCCTTGACTACCAACGTGCTTGTTATTTTAGTGTGACGTTGTATTGAGTGTGTGCGTGTGTGTGTGTGTGTGTGTGTGTGTGTGTGTGTGTGTGTGTGTCTGTGTGTGTGTGTGTGTGTGTGTGTGTGTGTGGGTGGGGACATGTTTGTGTGGTTGATGACTACTCGTGGGAGACGATGCATCCTCGTCAGCTGTCTGCTGAACAATAAACTCTACAGAGAAATCGACAAAGCCTAAAAAGGAAGACACACACAAGGCAGACACACAACTCACACACACACATACACAAACACAATCCTGTTCAAGAGAATTTAACAGCACTGCAGGAAATAACAACAAAGCAGCTGCAGCTTTAAATGTCCAAAGCTACAGTAAATGTGTGCCACATTTAGTCACTGATATCCTCTCCTGTCTATACTCCCCTGTATTCATCTTTTTGGCAGTCACATGGGATTTTTTATACTCACTATGTGATAGCAGTGCCGAGTCTCTAATGTGATGCGGGTGCGGCCAGAGCGGCTGGTTCCACCCCGGGCTTTGCTCACAGAGGGATTCAAGGCAGTCGTCCTCCCAATGAGGAGGTGGTGACAAGCTGAATAAACGCAAACGCCCAAGGAAAATGAGGATTAAAGCATCCCTCCAGTTCTCTTTCCCTCTCTCTCCCGGCCTTCTTCTTTTTCAACTCTGATGTGAGTTGACAGGTAGCAGTGTTCTCTCACCACTTAGACAGCAGAGAGGGTATTTTTGTGTGTGTTTCAGGAGGACAGAGGACATGTTGTGTGACAGGGATTTTTCTCAACCAGGAGTATTCATTGACAGGAAGAGTTTTATGTACATGTGGTTTGATGTTTGATAGAAGGTGCATCTTTTCCACTGTTGTCCATTTGTGTGTGTGTGTGTGTGTGTGTGTGTGTGTGTGTGTGTGTGTGTGTGTGTGTGTGTGTGTGTGTGTGTGTGTGTGTGTGTGTGTGTGTGTGTGTGTGTGTGTGTGTGTGTGTGTGTGTGTGTGTACAATGTTTTGTGGTCAGTCTCTAAGGACTTAATGCAGGAGCCGTTGCATTAGTACTGTCTGCTTCCTGACATCCTCCTCCTAAATCATATATTAGTACACTCTGTGTTTTTGTCTCATCAGATCTTACATAACACACACACACACACACACATGCATGCATGCATGCTTATTGTTGAAAAAATAAGCAAGCTATTTATTATTATAGTTACTGTTACAACTATGTAATTTATAGTACACTATTTATTTGCGGCCATTCGTGTGACAGTGGCAGGATTGTATTTGTTCATGTTTGTATTCATGTTTGAAAGATTTGCGTGCTAATTGATGTCACTGGAACACTCAACTTATCTTCAATGAGTGTCATGAGAATATTACCCCTAAATTGCTACCGGGTAGAACATTTGTGCTCACAAAAAGTGCTGAGCTTAAACATCAGGATGAAATAGGCCAGATGGATGAAGAAATGAAAGGCAAAAATGATACAGACCATAATCAGTCTTACCCACAGGGCGAAAAAACATGCATTTTTTATATCGATTTGCATTTTGGGGTCTGTAAGTTTTTGGGCAATAACAGAAACCTGCACATTTTACCCATAAAATAAACCAACACTGATATGATACACTTCACACTTCTGTATGTAGTGTGAGAGAAAGAGGGAGACAAAGAAAGACAGAAGGAGAGTTGTGTCGTCCGCCCTTGTGATGAGGAAGGCTTAGTATTCATCTATTTATGAAAGGTCTCAGATTAAAGTACCCTTTGTTACTGATGTAGCTATTGGCATGTGGCAGGAAACGGAAACAGACACATCTGACTGAGTCTCATGACAGGAAAGTGGTTAGCTTACATCACTGACAGTGCTATTGCAGTGTATGAAGGTCCAAGCTAAACCAACAAACAACAAGCAATCAAAGACGTTACTTGGGAACACCTGTGCTGATCCTATTTTAACTAATATGCTTAAGGGTTAATCACTGGTCTGTGTCATGGGCCATCACCTAATAAATGGTTCCAATTTTTTACATTTTATTGAGATTTGTATCACCCAGTATAAGTATAGGTCTTATTAAGTCAGGTAACTGGATGCATAAAAAATTGTGATTTTGCTCATGCTCCAATTTGATTTCTAAAACTACATATGGAAGTTGTCAGGCTTGAATTGGAACCTGAGTTTTGCACAATCTGTGCATAATCTTGCTGCGGCCACAAAACAGAATGGAGTGGGCGAGTGAAAAGATAAAACCTGCATATGTCCTGTAAACAAACACAGTAGCATACACATTTTTACACCAATTTTAGGGCCAAAATGCAAAAATTACAGTCAGGGGGCAGATTCTGCCATATCATGCATACCAAGTCAGCTATCCTTTCCATATCTCTGGTCTAATTAGGCCACCTTTGCTTCATGACAATATTGGATTTACAGGATTTTTGGATCAATGTGAAGATAATCACATAGGATTACATATATTTTTTTATATACTTAGATTTTATTAATGCCGGAAAGATGAGCTAATTAATCAATTAGTCCAGCAACAGGAAATTAACTATGTGCTAACTAATTATCTGGCAACTATTTTCGATTGAAGCGATTTTAGGAAAACAATGCTGTGGTTTTGTGGATTTAATCTCATATGAGAGTAAACTGAATACCTTTTTGACTGTTTGTCAGAGAAAACAATACAGTTGTCTTGTCCACTTCCACTTTTTCACAATTTTTAGACGTTTTACTGAGAAAAATACTTATCAATTAACTGAGAAAATAGAAAAAGTTCATTTTGTAAAATGTCAGTGTAGTTACTTGCTTACTTGCTGTCATCAGTTCTACTGCCTCATCCATCACCCAATTAACAGTGCAACCCAGAGTTTAGACTGTCTGTCTGACATGTGAGAGCAGAGCAGCAGCTGGGTTTAAGCACATCGTAAAATACAGTTCTACAGGAAACAACTCTAAAGAACAAAAATACACCCAAACATTGCCACACATTATGGTCTGCCTTGGCTCGTCGCTGGGTTTTATGCAGCATGTGTGTGAGTGTTTGGCTGTGTGCCAGCTGAATGTGTGTGTGGCTTTGTCTGTATTCAGAATTTAGAATATAGAGTTTTCAAACATACACAAAAGGCTCAAGAGATACTGCTAAAGGTTCTAGATATATTTGACGTTTCATGATGCCACACAAACAAACAACACACGCACATCCATCAAACTGATTGCTTTTTGACAGCCTCATCTGCGTACCATGTGTGTTTATGTGTGAAGTTGTGTTTCAGATTGTGTTTTTATATTTGTACTCAAAGCACACGCGTTAACCTCCTCCAGTGCACCTCGGCACAGAGTAATACAAAAACACAAACACACACACACACACACACACACACACACACACACACACACACGTTCCTCTTTGTGTTTTGACGCCTAATCAGGAGGACTAGAGGTGATGTGTTCATTGGTTGTTACCTTGGCGAGGTCTCAAACTTCTTTTCTGAGAAAGTAACTCTCAAGTCTATTCAAGCTTCCTCATCCTACCCTCTAAGCGGATAGAGCTCTGACTTCTAAGCTGATAGGGCTGTGGTTAAGGAGATATGGCAAGTGTGTTTTCTGTGTGTATGTTTGTGTTTGGGGTCAATGTTCAGAGCCAGGTTTTGAGGGCTGTGGAGGTCCGGGCTGAGAGGATAAGAGAGAGAAGTTTAAAGGTTTTAACTCGTTTTTGTGCTAAATTCTGCACAGATGATCTCGGATTTATTAGCAATATTTCCATCTGTCTATCTACATGTCTGTGTTTCTAAGGCAGTCAGTGTGTTGCTCATTCTTTCTGGTTCTTTCATGGAATCTACTCTTACATAAGGGGTTCCAATTCTAAATAGATTTCGACACAGTCAGCTGCCCCAAACCACCACTGACTATCTCTCAATATCTTCTTTCTCACACTTGTGCATTGACACACAAATCATGTGAGCATTCTTTGCATTTAAACCAACAACTGTTCAAATTTAGTGTACACAGATGCAGTGTTGTTTGTGCTCCGATATGCTGATTACCACTCATGTCACATATCTGATATTATCTTCAAGGTTCTAATATCCTGTTGTGACATCCTGGTGTACGTGTGTTTGTGCACATGTGGGTGCATTAGCGTGTTTTTCTCCGCCTTGTCCAGATGTGCAGGAATAGCTGTATGTTGTAATGTTTCCTGTTTTCCAAACTTTCTGCGGTCAGCAGAGGGCTGTGATGCTTCCCTGAGTTAAGACAGACAACAGAAAAAAAGACGAGAAGACAAGGAATATTATGCTTAATGGTAATGTCAAACAAATTTACAAAATAATGTATCATTTGAGTAGCTAAGCAGGTATATATACACATTGTGACAGGTGTATATTAGAGTGTTGATCCATGGCCAGGGCACTTCAGAAGAGACAAAGCACCGCCAAAACTTGCATGTGTCTCTTAAAGCTATGTTGTTTCATTGCTCTAATATGTGTAGGTCACATGTTGTTGCTGTGACTGGTTGTAGGTCTACTCAATTAGGTCTAGTGGCATTTTGGTCTGCACAGTTGAATAGGCCTTCTCTTCTATTCTATGTCAAAAATGAACTGAGAAGTTCAGACTGATACGCATTTGCGAATGAGTTTGGCCATGCTATGCGAATTTTTGGCCACCATGTCATAAAGAAATATTGTCAAACAGAGCATGATGTGAAAACTTAAACAATAAAAAAATACTAAAAAACACAACTTTTACCAGCATCCTGTTGTATGATATTTATGTCACTTGTCAGGAATGCTGTATAAAACACTTTGGAAGTGTATGATTATTTTAAAGAATAATACACGTCGCCAGAGGAGGTCCAGACCTTTTTTTGATGCAGTAGCAGCGATGCTCAACCACACACATCTGTCTTGTGATAAGGGTACTGTAGCCAGAGGAGTGTTACGGTGACACTAACATATGTGCACACACGTGGACAGGACAGGGACAGATGAACTCCGGAGGGAAGGAAGGAAAGAATAGAAACAGGAGCAATTACTCAAACCTACATTCATATGCTGCAAAACCTTACCTCTTGCTGGTAAAAACGTAAAGACTCATGTGCGGGCAGATGGAAGAACAAGCATTCTGCACAGAAACACACTTTCAAAGAAGGATGCAAAGTTACTGCACAAACACACACACAAACACAAACACACACACACACACACACACACACAATGGCAGACTCCTCCTGAAAAAACAGAGCCATTAGTGTGTCTTTGGGGAGTTTTTTTTCTTCTTTTTTAATGGAAAGGAGAGTCAAGTGACCCAAGAGAGGAAACCAAGTGGACAGCAGTTTCACTCTTATTTTTTCACTCGCTCTGTCTGCTAGACAAGTAGCCATCAGACATCCACATCATGAGCCATACTCTCTCTACCTCCTCTACTTTTGGCAATTTTAATATTTTTCTCTTATGTCAACTTATCCCATGAGAAGACCAAAAAACAAAAATGAATTTATCCCACCAACAAGTATTGCCTGTGTAGCCAATGCTTGATATAGCTTATTTGTTTGTGCCACAGATGTCCATTGTTGTCCAAGGACTATTAAAAGCACATAGATGAGTAATACTGTCACACTGGGTAACATTTTCCTTCAGTCCTGTACCCGTTTAGATTTTTCCCCTCTAGCTAGAGGTTGAAAATCAGAAAAAAAAAAAAATTTAAAAACTTCATCAGGACTTATTTATAAAGATTTACATTTTAACTAGAAACAAATTGACGCTGAGAGCCACAGACAGGGCGGGAAAGTAATATTAAAAGCATTTCTAGATGTACGTATGTCCTGCTGCAATTTGACCATCAGTCTTGATGACCAAGTGAACATCTGCCTAAGCTTTGCTGTGTTGTGGATTCAAAAACAAGCTCCTTTACATTGCTTCTAATTCGAAAGCCAACAATTCTGTTTAATGGGCTTATCCTGCACATGCAGTACATGCAGGCACTTACAATAGCACTCTAACCTTAACTTGCTGATTCTCGTTCCAAGAGTCTGAGTGGGCCATTATAAAAGGCTTCTCAACTAGTTCCGCAGCCTCTTCAGAGCTAGAGTTTATGTTCACAACGGTATTGAGAAGAGGCAGGTGGAGTGCATCCGTACCAACACATACATGGACATGCACAGAGGCACTTCTACACACAAACACACACACACACACACACACACACACACACTCAATTTAAACAACATCAGTGTAATTTATCTGCACCCCTGGAGAGCTCCCATGGCTGACAGGGATATTTGCATCCCTAATTCCCCCCATCGCCGCCCCCACACCCCCTCCCCATGCCAGCTGGGACCAACAGGGCCAGGACAGAGGCAGGACAGGAAGTCTTTTACAGACACGCGCACACATATACACACACACACATAATTATGCAGACCGTATCTAATCAATTTGACGCCGATGTTAAACAAAACTACGTTTAGGGTAATTAAAATTGGCCAATTAAAGCCTGCGTGTGTGCGTGTGGCTGAGAGTGCCAGACTTTGTCTGTGTTTGCATGTTTCTTTGTTCCCATTAAACATTAGCATAAACAGATTAGAACAAATAACATTTTAAAGCTGAAAGGTGACTTTTCATTGCTTTGAATTGTTTAACATTGTGCATCACTACCTTTCTTGTGTGCACCACCAGCAGAACCAAATATTTATATTATTTGTAATTTCTTTTGTTATGTAGCATTTGCATGCTGTGTGGATGTGTGTGCCTTTTTGTGAGTGGTAGAAGGATCACAACAACTTCATCATCTCTCCGCTGAGCTGCCTGTCCCCAGGGCTGGCTAATCAATTGTCCATGGGGCCATTCTCTTTAGGAGAAATCAATCCAGCTTTATAAATCAGGTCTGGTGTACGTGTTGTTTCCCAGTGTTTTGGTGTGCATGTGCATATGAGCAGACCTACCGTGCATATACATATGTGTGTATGTGAGCACAGTGTTTAGTCCACAGCTGTTGTTGAGATTGACACCTCTGGCAGCTCATGATTTGCCCTCCTCACTCATTAGAAAGGTGTCTCCCCCTTCACCTCCTTACTGGCCAGCTGGACTGATTCAAAGGAGGGGTGGTTGGGAATGGGTTCTGTGTGGTTGGAAGGGTTGAGTGTTTTTAAGGTCATGTGTGTTAGAAAAATTTTTCAGTAATGTGTTTTTCCAGGGGCTCCGTATATACTGTAAAAACGGAATTTATGTTAAATATTATATATAAAAGACAAAGAGTCTACAGCCATGATGAACAGAGGCACTGCTGGCCTTTGAACTTAATACTAATGCCAACATGTTCACCATCCAAGTTTAGCATGTTAGCATGCTAGAATTTGCTATTGAGAACATATAACAGTAAGACAGATGGGAATGAAAGTAGTTTTGCAGATATTTGCTTTTGACCCAAATCCATGGAGAATTTTTTTACATGATGATGGCGCTAGAGGAAAGGTCAGGGGATCACCAGAGTTGTTACAATTTGTCATGAGAGTAACATAAATGTGTAAACTAATTTCCATACATAGAAATGTATCCAAATGTTGAGCTGTTAACTCAAAACAACAAATGTGAACCTTGCGCAAGAGAGTAAGCCCAGGGATTTCCAAAGTCATTAGGATTATTTGGATCATGAATGTCATTGTTGAGTGACATGTCAGTTAAGACATAAGGGGTGGACCGAAGTGATGAAAAAACAACAGCTCGACCCTGTTTACTGTCCCTTTTTGTAAAAAGTTCTGTGTTGCAAATTTCTGGATGTGGAAACAAGAGACACAGGTGAAAATCAGCAATATATAAACTTAAAAATGATGAACTCAAGATACAGTGTATTCGTTTGACAAGAATAACTTTGTAACATAGCCGTCATCATAAAAGTACACTTTATTTTAATATTTTTGTGGTACCGTCTCTTTCTCCTTAATAGCAAATCTCTTGCTGTGCTCATTTGGGAGTCAGCTGGCCAGTTCTAATGGTCTATTGAACTGAACCTGAGGGTTGAACAGACCATATCCCATATCTTACCTCTATAACTCTTATTTGACCCTCCCCCAATCACACATAAATAAACAGAGTGCAAGGGTCAGGGGATGCAGCTTCTGTGTCCTGACCATATTACTGTCCATGTGAGAATGTATATGATAGAGTATGATGTTTAAATTCTTCCTGATTTTCAGTGCCAGGTCTGACCCCTGACTGAGTATGAAATGGATGTGATAGTAGCAACAAAAGTGGGAGAGGGACCCCATATCAAACTCTCAGATTGTCATGTTTTTAATATAAAAACTCTAAACTGAAACATGTGTTGTTTCCTGAGCATAAATACAGGGTGTCTGTATCACTAAGTGGTTGAACCACTTTGGTTCTTATATTGCATCCAAATCCAATCTTCCAATCCACAGGGGGATGTCTGTATACACACACACACACACACACACACACACACACACACACACACACACACACACGGATGAATGGCTGGATGGCCCAGCGTGAATCTACATAGCCCAATCTGAGCAGATTACAGCATGTTAGAAATGCCAGTGTGTTCCCCGGTGGATTGTGAGGAAGCCTTTGGTTTATTCTGAGAGCAGGGGCAAAGGGGCACAGTGCACTGAGCGGGTACCAGGGCATTGTGACTGAGGGGGGTTTAAGAGGAGGGATCCAGACAGATGGCTGGATACAATTGGATTGTGAGACCTGTCTGGTCTTGAAGGTCTACTCTTTGGTTTTGTCTGTCTGTCTGCCATCATATTTAATTTAGTTTGCTCCACTAGCATCTGGAAAAACAACTGTTACCTCTGTTATGTCTTTTCCTTTGAGGTTGTTATTATTTTCACCTGTTTCCCCGTTGTACCCTGATCAGGGTTGTTGTTCGTCACTGTGTGTGGGGGACTGAACTTATATGAGTATCAGTCTGCGTGATTAGTTATGAGCATAGCCAACAAATAAAACATTGATGATCATCATTTACGGTATCAAGTCATATTTGTTCTTTTTTTTCCCAGTGTATTTATTATTAACTACATATGCATCTGTACAAATATATATTTGTACATCTTTTTTGTCATCCACTAATGCAATATGGCATTTCAAAAAAAATATTCCTTTGTGTTTATGTTTTTTTTTGCTTTTGTGTGTGTGTGTGTGTGTGTGTTTTGTGTGCATGCATGTGTTCAGACCCAGAGTCCCAGAGGAAGAGGACAGTCCAAAATGTTCTGGACCTTCGACATAACCTGGAGGAAACCATGACCAGCCTGAGAGGAGTGCAGCTTAGCCACAGGTCAGAAACACACACACACGCACACACACGCACACACACACACACACCCACACACACACACACAGACACACACACACACAATTCTGCATTTTATTGTACAGTAGAAAAAAAGCAGTTGAGATGGGCAGATTGTTATTGACATTGCTAACCGTGTGTTGGGGTGTGGTAGTTAACTGCCTCTGTGCTCTCAGATCAATATCAGTATTCCTGATAGACCAGCAGCCATTAGTCTGTCATTTTCCGCCTGCTCTCCCTCTGCATTGGTTAATACGGAACTGAAGCAGGATTAGCTCAAAGCTGACTTCAAAGCCAACCCTGCCAATGCACGCTCATGACTTATATTCATACACACAACAACACCTGCTATAATGCTGGGATTAAGTGTGCATTGAGTGAGCATTTGTGTGTCCTCTCCCTCCCTCTGCTACTGTCTTTAAGTCACTGATTCTGATTGCATTCAGCGCATCTTTAGTTTTTGACCTTGAGAGCTTCCCCTCTGTCTGCCTGTCCGTACATCTCCTGCCATGTATCCTTTCTTTGTCCCTCAGTGGGGGCTCCATACATGAAGAGCAGCAGATGGTTCCCTGCTGGAATACATTTCCTTTGCCATTCATACTTTTATCTTACTGTAATAACCTTGAATCACTCCCACTGTCCCTGAAGACATATTCTGCTTTAAGGCCTACAGCCTGTCGGTGGAAGTTTCCTGCGCAAACAAGATGTAATATTTCCTGTGAAGAATGAGTGTTTAGAGTGTGAGATTTGCATGAATTAAACAAGGGAATTGTTTTGTCTACACATACTTTCCCTCATATATACATAAGATGCATAACAGGCAGAAAGTCAGTAAAAATCCATTTTAACAGGATGGGTAGCATCCACTCTCACTGTTTCATGTGAGTGGTTAAGCATTTCATTTGAAAATGTCTTTCTATTGAGGGTTTTTGTTCAGATGATTCTGTATCCTGCAGACAAGATTAATTTTAATGTAGCAGGCAAATGCGCAAACTGTCAAATACTTTGAGAGCCAGTAACTTTTATTATGTTAATGCTCATCATTTTCACCCTAAGCACTAAGCAGTGATGTGCCGTGCTGCTTCAGCACAGGGAATGCGTAATATCGTGATGTTATTGATGCTGTTTTTTGCACTCGCACAAATGTTTGCCAGCTTGAAGTGCTATGCAGGTCACAGAGGAACATAAAGGCATTTTTCTGACAGGAAAGCACATTACTTGTGTGTTTACAAATAAACAAAGGCACACTGCACCCACCTGGAAACCAATCATCCTTAAGCTTGTGTAAAGTCACCACATGGCCTTATACACTGAGGTTCCTTTGAGAGAAGAGGATGTAGGGTGGAGACAGGAGGAGAGGTGATTGGATGGGGGAAGCACATCCAAAACTCTTCAGAGAAACAAAAAAAGGAAATGGAAGATAGACATTCACTTCCTGTCAGTTAAAACTGTGCTGAACCTTCAATCCGTCAGAGGAGCACATTACTGTGAATATTCCTTAAGAACCCTAAAACATAAATCTCTTTTTCATACCACAGCTGTGTGGAGGGGACCATGTGCTACGACAGTGATGAAGCTGCTGCATTCTCGATTTCAAGTCTATCAAATCGCTCCTCTCTGTTGTCATGGCGCCAGGGTCAAGCCAGCCCTCGTCTCCAGGCTGGTGAAGCTCCATCCACAGGTAACACCCAGTCGGACATCCCTCTCCGGATCAGCCACACTGGTCGTATCCAACTCATCGAAGCACTGAACGACTCGGATCCATCCCTCCTGAAGGGAGATTACCTCAGGAACAGCAACCTCGACAGGAAGAGCCCAAACGAGGATGATGATAATGAGGATGAGGATGATGATGATGATGATATTGATGATCTGGGGAATGGGTAAGTTTTGTTCTTTGTTATTTGAAAATGTGTTTTTACACCTGCTTCATTAACTTAGCATAGCATAAAGAACATGTTATGACCTCATGTCGCCTGCAGGAACCAGAACACTTATATCTCAGTAATGACTTTAGCATTGCTTGTGAGGTTAATCCTGCCACCTGCCAACTGTTACAACACCACAGCTGCAGTCAGCCCAGTAGTAAGTGGTTTTGCAGCACAACAAAGCCTTGATCAGCCTCTCTGTGATGCATCACAAGCCACCCTCATAATGTCTGCATTGACACTGGCAGCAGTAGCCCCCTAGACTGGGTAAGCCCCGCCCACTCTGCCGGCGATTTGATTTCGCCCTGCAGCTCAGTCCGGAAACCTGCACGTTTAATTCTCCTGCTTCAGTTCACAATTTTGCGAGAACCAAGTACAAACTGGCTTATCTACCTGGCAAGCTATTTGTGGGTTTAACACTATGACGATAGAGAAGAGACCAAGCAGCGTCTTGTTCACATTCAACATAGCGGCTACCGAACACCACCGAAGCGCAGCAAACCCGTTGATGCCGCTGTCGCTTCTATGTCACCCGGATCATTGGTCTGATTGCTTGAAGGCCTTTCCAATTTCTTTCAGAGTCATTTGACATATGCCCACTGGTCTCGCCTCTTGTGCAGAGAGAATACAGAGGGACACTCCCCAGACCAATGCTCAATCTCAAATTTATTGAGCTCGGCTTGGTCTGGTGATAGCCAGACTAGTAGCTGGCTCTGCCATAGTCAGAAAACAGCCCTCTAGCAGAGGTCGGGAATGATGTCACAACCATCAAGCCCCCTTGCAGAGATCCTCTTGTCAAATTTGCCAGCAGGCTTCCATGGGGTGGACCCCTCGCAGTGTTGGCCCACCAGAGCCTCCTGGCAGAGCTAGAATGTAGATGTCTTAGGAAAACTAGTAACTCTTTCTGCATATCCAATGTGGGATCCATCAGAGCTGTCAGGGTCAGAATAAGGTTTGTTTTGAACTTGCCATGGATCCCTTAGATTACAAGAAAAGAAAGTTGAGTTTGTTGTGTTGTGTTGTGGTTGTTACCCAGGTGGTGTATTTATTTGAAACTTCATTCTTTCTCATACTTGGAACATCTTCTTGTCAGACGTCACACATACACACCAGTCTGTGCAGTCTTAGCAAGGCTGTGCCAGCTAACACTGAGCAGTTTACAGGAAAAGGGTCTCTGTCCTTCATTTGTTATATGCTATAAAATGGACTAGAGAGGAATATCTCAATTATGTTACGTAACATGAATGTGTTTGGGTGTCTGTCCCAGGGTGTTATTGATTTTGTATTGTGCCTTTGTGAGCATTGTTTTTCTTTGATAACTAAATCATAGGAGCAGTTATAGAGACCTAATAGAGAGACCTAATAGAGAGCTTGCTGGTAAATGCTGCTAGTGAATAAATTGTTACTCAACTCCCTGAGTCTCGGTCAGTCTCATTAAGTCTTCAAGTCAATAGAGAAAAATGTCGTTAATTAATTATGTCTCTCATCAATCCAGAAATAGAGGAAATTAAGTTCAAGATTGTCTGTTTCAGAATAACATACGTTGTGTTCCCTGGACCTCAGTTAGTTTTGGAGAACTGATCAACTCTAAGCACAGCGAAGAAAAAACATTATTTCATTGTAAATGTCAGGATTCTGTTCTCTCTCTCTCTCTCTCTCTCTCTCTCTCTCTCTCTCTATGAGTGTGTGTGTGTGTGTGTGTGTGTGTGTGTGTGTGTGTGTGTGTGTGTGTGTGTGTGTGTGTGTGTGTGTGT